>NC_139235.1:57259302-57430791 GCF_977018435.1 Lepisma saccharinum | reverse complement strand
CTTTTGCAGATGCTACCTTATGGGGACACTCGTCAGTTGTGAATCCACCTTATGGGGACCGCACCGACTTGTGGGGACCAAAATCCGGTCCCCACAAGGAAATCGTTACGAAAATACATTTAGAAGCCTCGGATCACTGCCCTTGAATTTTTGAGGAATGATAACGGAATTACGTAATAGGAAATACATGGAAGAACCTGATGGATAGCACCCTTACTTGGGAAAATTTGTTTTTCACGTGTCCCCATAGGGTGGCAAATTTCAATGCAACGTGTGGGATGAGCTTACTATTTTCCACACCAGGTGGCAGAAAAATCGCGTCCGCGTTACACACCCACACGCTCTGGTTTTATCGCCCTTGTCGGTACCCGGGGGGAAGTGGAGTAAGGGGGGAAGTTTCGGGTGGTGGTGCGGTGAGAGGGGGAGCGCATACACACGATTTCTTTCCGAGTAGACCTTGTGGGTACCGGAGAATCACCTCCCGGTCAAAGGCCAAGATATTCAAGGTGCATCGGCGCTCGTCAGGAGAGGTTGAGACAGTGTCTGGTTGAAGGTCACTTTTTACCCCACAGCTTTCTGGAATTCGATTTCTGAAATACTTTTATGGCAAATAATGGCGCCATTGCCCTCTATCTAAATCTATGTTTTGCAACCGGTGTTCCTCCACAAGGTCACGGGTGTGCTGCGAACTTTTGTTGTAGTAACAATTTGAATGTAAATTATTTAATCTGACTACCATGCGAGAGATCCGGGTTCGATCCCCAGCGGGGGAGAACCAGTATATTTTCCACCTGTTCAAGCGGTTCTGGCGCCCACCCAGAGTCGTATAAAGTGGGCACCTGGAGAAAGCTTTTGGCGAAAGAAGGTGGCCATAGACGTGGTGCTGATCACTTCACCCCCAGCTTCGACCGTGATCAAGAAAGTGTAGGCTCCAAACTCCACACCCACTTTACTCCTTCATGGCATGGTGCAATGCACAGGGAAGCACTTTACTTTTTACCTTACAAATTTGTTTTCTTATGTTTGTATTTTTCGCTCTGTCATTGTCATGACTTAAATAAGACGCCCCTTGATGGCAAGGGTCAGTTTGTTATTACACATACATAATCTCTACAGGCGTTTCGGATCCATATAATCAGCTGCATGAATCGTTTCAATAATAATAATAATAATAATAATAATACCAAAAGTACCTATGAGTGCAGTGAATTGTATTATTATTATTATTATTATTATTATTATTAGTAGTAGTAGTAGTAGTAGTAGTAGTAGTAGTAGTAGTAGTAGTAGTATTTTTAACTGATTATGTTGTAACTCATTCCTAAACTTTTAATTTATATCAACAGTGCCGTAATGTATTTTTTTTAGATAAATAAATTTTATGATGTGCCGTGTTCAGTACTGGATAATTTATGGTATTCTGCGAGGACAAGAAGGCTGCGGAACATTGCTCAACCTTTACTTTTACAGATGACCGAGTATTTTGAGGGATTTAGAATTATCAGAAGGAAAAAGGGGGGAACACCATACTTTCGGAGGTATTTTCTTATGCCCTGGTACCTTAAAAATAACTCAGGGCGTGAGTTCCGCGATTTTTCTTTTACGGATTCCCTTTTTGATTCATCCTTTATTTTCCTTATTTTTTTGTTTACAGTAACTCACTGCGACATTTGCATGAAGAACCAAATTTGTTCGGTTTTCCTGAACAACGTTGGTTTTACAGCATTCTACGAGGAGATAAGTAAGATTAAAATAAATGTTAATAATAGTAGAAGGTAAATGTGTGTTAGTGTTCAACATTAATAACATTTATGAATACAGATACAAAGTCACATAAGTGTGTATGTAATTGGTTTGGTAATGTTTTGTTAGGATAGGTTATATTGTGTGCAGTGCGCCTTAATGTTAGTGTTAGTGTCAGAAGGAAGTCATGAGCTAAAAAGACGTCCGTTAAAAGTGTAAAGTTAGAGAGGCCCTATCACGGGTAAATACATGTTCAGTTATTTTTCCCACTTATTTCTCCTTGATTCAACCTTGATAGCGAGAAAAGATTAAGATTAAGTTGAAGTAAAGAAACTTCTTTTGGTACTTAATTACTGCGATGTGTAGGGAGTAAAACCACAGACTAAAAAACGAGGGAAGAACAACGTAAATACCTATTTTGTTCTTTGTTTCTTGACTGTAAACTTACTGTTCTCTAGGACACAGCCTATATATTATGCAAGTTCTGTCCCAAAAGTAATTAGAATAATTCTAGAAAAATCGTTTTGTTGAAGGTACTGGTGTGTGGTGGCTATCGAATTTGAATCTTCTCAGAACATTCTCTGCACATAAATACTATCAATTAAATTCAATACCAATTTATGTGATGTAAAAATATGAATAGAATTTATATTTTTTCACATATGCCTTTTTGAATGTAACAATGCCATGGTACGTTTAATATTGTTGCCCAGTTGCTCGATAACTTAGAGACAGTCAAAGACGACAGTTGCTACCACTAAGATATCCAGATACCTGTACCCTGCAGGTATTCTTCATTGTTCCAGCCTACTAGGAAGGAGTACTTGATTCTTCAAACTGTTAAGGGTTTTCAGCGACGCATTTATGCGCAGCAACCGTAGGCGTAACTTAGCAGGGGCAAAGGAGACACTTGCTCCTAATTTGTTTTGGTTTATGGAGATTCACGAGATAATGGTACTTTTGTTAACCTCCTGAAACCCGAGGACTAAAATAATCAGTAATTTTTATGATTTTGCGAATGTAACACCTATTTATCAAAATAGTCCTGGATGATATTTCTATGAGCTGCAAAAAAGAAAATATTCTGCTCAACCCCACACCCCCCTGAATTAAGCTCCAAGTTTTTATACTATATTCTGAGCATACGAAACAAACATTGAATATTTCATTCTGTAAAATAACGTAAAGTTTTATGGTTGACGTAAAAGTCTGGATCGTCTTAATGTGAACGAAATTAAATAACGTCTATTTCCATGAATTCAATGGCGCTTCCAGAAACTTAGTAAGAAGCCTAATGCTGCTTTTTCACTCTTGCAGATGTATTTTCCCAGTATTTCATATTATTTTTGACCGAATCGAGCGGAAGTTTACGTCCACTTTATGCCCGATCTGACCGAACTGGAGGTACAAATTCAAAGCGCGACAGGACAACTTAAAAATTGACCCCATAAGAAATCAAATCCTGGAACCTATATTTACAAGATCAAGGTCCTATCGGCGAAGCCCCTAGGTAAATTCCTCGGTGTATGTGTAAATAAAATAGAGTAAGTTAGTTAGCATATATTTTTAACCGTGTTTGGAATTACAGTTTAATGTGGAATCGGTCCCGGGGGCCCTTGATTGAAGCTTCAACCACTCGCTATCAGTTGTATTACGTTTTTCATTTTTCTCGGTAAAGGATATACAGTAGAGCGTCGATTATCCGAACGTCGGTCAACCGAACGACCGCTTAACCGAACTGTGTACTCGCTCACTTTCAGATATCTGTAATGAAAAAAGTACGTGACTTAGCTGCTCGTAAGCGTATAGGCTTGCTTAGACAGACCAAAATAAAGGATTTTTTTAAACGTTAATTTTGTGTACTGTGTGTATTGTTCATGCAAAATGCGTATGTAATATGTACATATTTTTGTTTAATAAACTGTACCACATACTATATATTTCTACTAAAGTTGCCTTTGTACGTTACTTTGTAATACATACTTAAAGAGATGCCTGTTTTTATGAATAAATTTACTGTACAGTACTTCTTTTTGGCAAATAAACATGTACAGTTCGATTATCCGAACAAACCAGTTTTCCGAACACCCATGTCCCCCAATTACTTCGGATAATCGACGCTCTACTGTACTTATTTATATTTGGGTGGTCACTGCTTCACATCTCACGACAGCCTAAAGAGTTCTCGTTGTCTTGTTGAGTCTAGTCAGGCGACTGCCGAGATAGTGCCGCTGACGCTTTATTCCCTGCCCTTTATTTTCACTTTTTATACACCGTTATCCTCTCGTCGCTGTTCAGTTAATTTTGAGGCCTCCTCGATGGCGCAGTGGCAGAGTCGTCGCCTTGTCATCAAGGGGTCCCTGGCACATAGTGGTTCGGATCCCACTTTAAACTGTAGATCCAGTCCCGATTAGCGTAACTGTGCATAAAGTTGACTTAAAACACCAAATCAATCAATCAACCAATTCAGCTAATTGTGCATATAAGCAATGATGAGTAAATAAACAAGCACCCAATCACAAAAACGATCCTTCAATTTTCCGCTTCTCATTAACTTAATTCATAGCTTCCAAGAACCTTTCAGCAGACGTGAATAAAAAAACGTAGGTCGTTCCCCGTGACGTAAGCATATCCGAATCAGCTGCCTTGTGACTTGAGAAGGAAAGGAGAAACGTGACAGGTTAGAAGTTCAGATTGCAATGCCTCGATTCGTGATACCCACACACATGCTTGGAACCTAATGTCTTGTGTTTCGTTGTTGATAAAAACACAGCAGCCCCAGAGAACATTCGTGGAAGTTGCTCACAGCATGTCCACTGCTCCATTTCGACCTTGAGTTCCTTCGCTGGAATCACTTTGAACTGCATCGTGTGATGTAGGTATATTGGAAGTCAAACGTCCCATCTTGTGAACGTCGAAATACATACATCTTTTATTATAAAGTTGATATTTCAAAATATATGCTACGAATGATGTGATAAAAAATTAATGGCAGTTATTTTCCTCAGGACGTCTAACTGCCAAGCGGGTGACCAGGGTTCGATTTCCGGGTGGGGCATGATATACTTTCGGAATTTTTCCGGCCTTGTCCCCGCATAAAGCGGGTCTGGGCTCACACAGTTTCAAATCTGTTGCTACCTGGGGCCAACCCTGAGGGGTAAAGGCGGCGGCAGCGTGATGCTGATCACATCACCTCCAAATGCCCGAGATCGAGTTCGAGAATATAAGGTGTCCTATACCTAAATCCCCTAAATGTGCCTTTATGGCACGGTGCTATCTGCACGGGGAACTTTACCTTTTACCTCGCATTTATCACAATAAACAAGGTATGTTTAATATATATTAAAAAATATAGTTCTGACTGGGTAAAGGCTGTGTAATATCCCACTTTATTTTTCATGATTTTCTGTAACGTTACTAAACACGATATTTATTGCCATATTATTTTTATGTTATATTTTTGGATTCTTTTATATTCCTTTTAGGAAACTGATTAGCGAATGTGTAAAGTGTTTCTCTCCAAGTCCATCAGCCCGTATGAACGATCAGTGTCTCAATTAAAAAATCTGATAGACCTAACAGATAGTAGGTAAACACATCTCTATCGGACCGTCCGTCTGTTTGGCCGTGAGGGACAAGAGTCGATGCGAGTTGAGACATCCATATCACAGAATCTGTTGACGCTACATCCGCAAAAATAAACACAATTTAACGAAAGAGAAAATTCTAAACAATCCCTGTATAAATTATCTCCAATCCAAACCCAAAAGTCGGAAACCGCACATATATTTTCTCCAGATATTTTATATTTATTAATTTATTTAACAAATGATGCCACAGAACATTGTTCCATTGAGACATGCATACATTTTGTGCATTATATATGTGCATTACATATATCTGTGCACAACATAAATTGTTTCACTAATTCCTATACAGACGAACCCCTCACCCCTTTCTCCACTGAGCCCGTAGGACTCTTTTGAATGATTGAAATGACAGACTGTTTATATCAACGCTCGGATCATTTGCTACTACTTCATTATAAGTTTTACCCATTTTCCACATCGGAGATATATTTACATAATTTGTTCTAGATTTTGGTACATGAAACAAACCGGGTTTCGGTCTGCTTCTCATTTGAGGTACATGATATTGTAATGCAGACACTAACCCCATAGAGTCTATTTTGTTATTTGCATTTTTATATAACGTGCTCATCAAATTAAGATTAAACTTTTCTTCAATTTTTTCAATGTTAAACTGCGATACAAGCTCAGAGTACGGATTGAATTTAGGATATACTTTCTCTTCTCTATACTTTATGAACCTCAAGAACTTGGACTGAATCATTTCTATTACCCTCATATGTTGTTTTTTTTGTCCAAGGGCTGCCATATTACCGATGCATATTCTACGAGTGAGCGTACTAGGGAGACATACAAAAATTATTAATATTGATGTACTTTCTAGATCTTCCCCACATATTTTTATCAATCCTAATTTCTTATATGCTTGGTTAACGATATGATGCATATGCTCTTTAAAACAAAGATTTGCGTCATACGTGACACCAAGATCCGTGAATTTAGTGACCTTAGCTATTTGTTTTCCTCCCATCTGACACTGGAAGTTTCTTTTTATTTCAGCGTTTGTTATAGACATTACCTGACATGTATGAAAGTCTATTATTTTCGCTCCATTGTAGTAATCTATTTACGTCTGCCTGCAAGTCAAGGCTGTCTTCGTCAGAGCAAATACCTAGGTATAAGTCAACGTGATTTCGTAATAATTTTCGGGAGGTCATTAATAAAGAGTAAGAAAATGAGTGGTCCCAAATTGGATCCCTGCGGCACCCCAGAAGGCGTAGGGTATTCCCGAGATATGTATCCTATATAATTGACAAATTGCTTTCGGTCCATGAGGTAAGATTTTAGCAGCATAATTACGTTTTCAGAAATATATTAAAATACGATAGTTCCTGAAGTAAAATGTCATCATTTACCGAACCGACCGCCTTGGCCAGGTCAGCATAGATACCTATTTCCTTTCGTCTAATTCATAAGCTACAAAATGTGCAAATTTGGCAAGGTTTGGGATTGTCGACCTCCGCGATATACAACCATGTTACATGGTAGATATAGCCGGTCGTACGTTGGCCATTATTCTGTCGTACAGTATTTGTTCAAACACTTTGCAAAAAAAACTGAGAGAATTTACACTGGCCTAAAGCAATCAACGTTCTTTGCATTTGCCTTTTTTTGGGAAGGGATTAACTTTAGTGATTTTCCATTTTGATGGTAAGTTGTGATGTTCTAAAATGTTATTGAATATTATACTCAATGCTTTTATTAGCAGTTCAACGCACCCCTTGACCACATAGGGAGGAATGATGTCCATCCTCACTGCTTTTTTGGCTTTCAACATTTTAATTGCTTCCTCGATATCATTCAATTCGATATGCGATATATCGAGTTGGGAAAGCACTCCGGTTTCGCACTTATCTGATTCAACTATAGAGTACTGTAAAGAATCTTTGTACACCGATAGAAAGTAGGTAGTAAATGCATTTACAATATCGTGTCCATTGTGTAAGATTTCATTGTTGTATTCAAAAGTATCACTACCTGAATCCCTCTTTTTATTTCTAATATAAGTCCATACATTATTTACATCTATCCCTATGTTTTCCTCCGTCTCACGCATGTACGCTTTGTACGCTGCTGTTAGCCCTTTCTTTATCTCTTTCCTAAGATTCTTGTATTTCCCTTCATGATACTCTGCGTTGCAATGGCCTTTTCCCCACTTTTTCTCATGATATAATTTTGACATTATTTTCCTAATAATGTCACCATTGAACCACACAGGATATTTAGGTACCTTGATGCGTTTCAGTGGTACGCAGTCATTCAAAATATTATACAAAATATCATAACACGTATTAGTTAGTGTATTCACATCCTCAATATCGCATAGATTTACCCAGTTATAGTCTGTTAATTTTCGATATAAAGACTGGAAGTTCGCTTTTTTGAAGTTTTATTGAAAATTTACATTTTTTGCTTGAGTTGAAACATGGACCATTAATGTAGCCATATGCGGTATTAGGAGATAAAGTGCTTCATCTCTGAGACATGTTAGATACCCCGTCCGCCATATTGGATTCGCCATATTTGATCTAACCTTTTTTCAAATGAGAATAGGGGTAAGTAACACATCAAACATCTTTGACAGTTTTCGAGTTCAGGAGAACCATGATTAAGTACGTAATTTTATATTATGCAGACACTCAAAAACGAATAAAAATCCCTTAAAAAGGATTTCAAAATGTGATATTTCAGAAAATTTCACGTTATTTCGGTATGACACATGATTCCCTTTCCAATTAAAAAAAATAAGCGGATTTGAAGTTGGAGCGGGTATTCTTGTTGCACTCTTTAGTCCAAGACATAATGGTAATGATATTATTGGTTTAACGTTATGCGTTGTCATGAAATTGGGTGGTTCCATGTTTTTGCCTGTTTATACGTCGGTACTTTTTGACACCCCGTAACTTCGAAAGTAATACAGATATCTTAAAACCGGATTTCACCATTCAATTTTTCAGAAAATTTTACATGAATTTGATATGTCATTTACCTATTCCCATTTGAAAAAAAGAAGAAAAACTTTCTATCCACTTTCATCAATTGATTCTCATTGTGTTGCGATTAACCTAGAGAGGTAGAAAAATATCGTAGAATAAAAAAACAGGAGAAGAAAGTAAGGTATGGACACATAGACTCCTACATACTGCACGTGATTGCATTCACGGTTTATAATATCTGTAGAAATTATATGGGTGTTTCTCTTTCGACTTTCGAATCACCCTGAATTTTAAAGTGGTGACGTGACCGAAACGGTTCGAGCTATAAATTGAAATTTGTCAAACCAACCAGACGCGTTATTAAAAATCTCCATTGGGTCTTTCATTTAATTGTTGTAGTCATTCACGAAATAATTGGATAGATAGTAAAAAACCATAAAATAGAAGCGTAGATAGGTAGACCTATCAAATACTAGCATGGAGCGGTATAAAGTATCTGGATGTGAGTATCCGTCTGTGTATGGGAGGCAATGAATCGAAAGTCAACAATGAAAATATTCTTATACTTAAATATCTTGGACTCAATTAAAGCTACGAACGTGCAATTTGATAGATATGTTAAATAGCAACTTCCATGGGCGTAACTTGGGACCTAACTTGGGGGCGGGGTCAGGATAGAATTTTTTTTCATCCCATAACTACTGTATTTGTAAAATTAAAAAGTTATATTAATATAAAATCAATTTTTAATTAAACTTTTAAAACCATTAATTATTTATTGGAAAATTAACAAGCCGAATAGGAATTTTAAACACACAGCAAACTTTTGTTGTTATACTTAATTTAAACTTAGGAGATAAAAGAGCATTCTTCTTTCTGGTTTTCAAATATTAGTCCTTGGGGGCTTGTTTTAAGGTGGCCTTCCCCACCTGAAAATTCTTGTTTCAAATGGTTCATGTTAGAAATTTTAATATTGAAGGAGTTAAGGTCAAACTGTTTCAACAGTGAATAGATGATGATGATCATGCACATTCGCTGATGCCAGAATTATTTAATATAGGGTGGATGTTCCTAAAGTCAGCCTCCTCCAGTAGTCGGCCACATCGCAGAAAAATGTACATTTATAAGGCCACCACTAAACCTTGTATCTATAATTGGTAACAGAATTAAAAAAACATATTCCAGTAGTCAGCCAGTCTTTGTGTGAAAGGTGGTGGCATCTGGTGAAGAAGGAATGAACCATCCAGTGGAGCTGTTTGTGTTACTGATGCAAGTACGTGTTTTTTCTAACAAAAAAATTAGCAACAGCAACTGTGATAACAAATAGGTAACAAGGTTATTTAGTGAAGAATTACCAAATATTTTGTTTGTAGTTGTGTTAGAAGGAATAAGGATTTGTTTCAAAGACGTTTTAAGTTGTATATTAATGTCTGTACGTTGACAGGGGGGGGATGCTGAGTACAGGGTTGTGAATTCTGGCTTCCTGCCAGTGGTCAGCCTCCAGGGGCTGACTACTGGATTTAACCTTGGTTGGCTCGTTGGGACTATCTTACCATGTTCTGGACGTAGAACAGTAATCCCTGTAACATGGTCCTGTTTAAAATGCTATGAGACAAATCCTTCCAGTGGGCAGCCCCATATCACGAAAGTGGCTGACTACTGGTGCCAGCTTATCCTGTAGTCAGCCCCCTCTGCTGAAGAAGGAAAATCACAGGTATTTAAAAATTCTAGCTATTATAAAGTGCCTCTTTCACCTGTCGCAATAAGTGCATTGATAAGCAGGTTATTTTAATATGTGCTCATACCAAATAAACAAGAAAAATACATTGAAATTGTAAGCTGGAAGTTGTAGTCATATTATAATTAGCCTACAGGTAACTGAATGAGGGGAGTAGGTTAACAATAATTTACTTTTCATGCTTTTCCATTGATTCACATGTTATAAATCAGAGCAGGCCCGTAGCCAGGGTGTAGGGGAGTAGGGCAGGCCTTACCGACTGCGCCACCAAGGCCATAGACTACACAAACTGTGTGCAGAATGCTTTGGAGCAGATGTCTTTGACCACAAACTTACAAGAAGGTAGTACTAATATTCAAATGAAACCAACAAGAGATGAATGTGAAGTTGCAATTGTTGTAATTAAACACTTCCAAGCTAGACTTGAGAGAAGAGGCATTGATGTGGCAGCAGTTGTTGAAGAAATCAGCAGTGCAACAGTGACTTCAGGAGAAAATGAAACTACGTGCGTTTCAACAGACTCTCTTGCCCCTACCTGTGTTCAGTCAGAAATGCATGAGGTTCTCCCTGTTCCACTAGATGATGCAGACAGCCCTTCTGCTGATAATCAGATTGATTCTGACTTGGGAAATCTTGCGCCTGGAATGTATCAAGGAACGAACTACCAGTGGACTTCTGGAGCCTACTTTTGATCTGACACACAGTGAATCAGGAATAGGTAGTTACTCTTCCAACAGTTTCTCCACCAACAACCAGTTCCCTTTCCCCAGTAGCTAATTCTTCAGGTGGAGCAGTACAGTGACTACCACCAACTGTTTTTTCCTCACCAGAAACGACAGGACATTCTCAAGCAACAGTTTCCCCACCAGAAACAAGACTTCCCCCATCAGCAGCAACCACTGGGATGCATGAATCTCTCTCTCCACCTCCAACAACAGTGTGCTCATTAGACACAACTCCTCAATCATCAACAGTCCCTTCACCAGGACGATTTGACAGCCATGTGTTTTGGCCTGGTCTTATAAGAAGAAAGGAACCAAAGGACAGAAAAAAGAAAAATAATCCACACGCAATATTGTCAGAGGCATGGGGAAAACATGTGGCAGAAAAATTAGAAATAAGGAAGAAAACTGAAGAAAAAAGACCATGCGGAATGACAAGAGAAAACTGGAAAGTTCAAAGACAAAATCTCAAAAGAGACACCGATCTGGCCCATCTAACAGTAGCACTGGAGAAAGGAAAGACAGTCATGAAAAATGTGCAGTGTGTGATGAAGATTTAATAAGTGATGTCGAAGATGATGATCTTAAAAAGATTGGTTGTGATTACTGCATTCGCTGGTTCCACCTGAAATGTATAGAGCTGTGTAACTTGCCTTATAGAGATGTATCTCAGCAAGGGTTTGCCTGCCCAGAGTGTGCTTAGTTGGTCCAAATAATGAATGGTTCTCACAAAAGTATTTTTTCTTTCATAAAATCTATACTAGGGCCTATCCTTAATGTTAAAAAAACAACAGTCTGTGTGAAGTCAGGTGTTCTTAATGTCACCCACAAGTATACCTATTTAATGTTACTAGGCATACATAATGTTACATGATAAGTTAACCTTCATTTTTAAATATATACTCTCTTAAAATGTTTTAAGCATAAAAAAACAGCTCTGTGAAACAATATCCGACCTGGAACAACCTATATTATCCTTGTGCAGTTGCAGGCTGACTACTAGTGTTGACCATGGCTGACTTCTGAATTTCAGTGGCTGAGTACTGGGAGTTTTGCTCTCTTTACAATGTGAGCTTAATTGCTATATTTTGTGGTTTATTTGTGCTATAATAAATACTGCAGACATAAAACTGCAATTCTCCATTTTATTTACATCCTGATTACTAGAAAATGTACTGGGATTTTTATTCACGCGAAATCACTGAAATAAAAATTTCTCTTAAAGGGCTGACTACTGGCGAAATCACCCTATAGCAAACTGTCCGCATTTAAGTGTTCAATTTATTTTTTTTTTATTTAAAGTAACATCTGGTTATTCACGTGGGAATTTACAAATACAATTGTTGTCAATATTCTTTAAACTGTAATCAAGGGACCCAGGTTCGATACCTGGTGGAGGCCTATAGTGATTCGGATCCCACTTTAAACTGTAGGTCCAGTCCCGATTATCCTATTAGTGCATAAAGTTAGGTTAGAACAACAACTTAACAAGATAATTTATACGTCACACATCATGCATGAAACTTTTCAGATTCGTTGACTTTCTGCTATCCACTGTGTACGTCCCAGCACTTGAGCCGTAGAGAAATATCGACTTGTATAGAAATTTTCACTCGCATAAATCTTCCACGGTTTCATGTGATTTTCGGTGGCCGTGAAGAGCAGGACTTCCTCCATGCCGTAAGGACCACACAGTATTTGCAAAGCCCTGAAAACCTGGACAATACCTACTTTATAAATTGGACATTTAACCAATGTAGTTCTCTTTCTAAATTTTGTAGTCTTTTCTGTGAGAGGGCGCGATAGTTCGCTCTTTGTATTTCTGCCATTTTTTAAAGAAGAAGAATCAGAGCTCAACTACAGCGCCTTGAATAACGTAGTGTGGAAAACGACCCAAGAAACTGGTTCCCCAGACGGATGAGAAACACAGATTGCAGTGCGATCAAAGTCGGTGCTAATTTTCTTATGCAAGTAATGCGGCTTTGTTAGTTTTTGGAATATATTATGTAGATTTGTTTGTCTTGAAAGGCGGTACGTGAATTGATGAAAACAGTTATATTTGTGGAGTGATTTGCAGTCACGAAATGGCATTAATTTGGAAAGAAAAGTAAAATAAAATTAATAAATAAATAGCATGCGTAACACAAGAAGAAACATCGCGAAGTGATTCCGGACGTCAGGTGTTGGATTGTGTACCAGAGTTTTATTTTTTTATGTTATTAGAATATAAATAGTATCCTGAGAGATATTTCATACCGAGGAGACAAACCAGAAGTGTCGCTTGGAAGCGAGCAGTCCGTAATCAATGCAGCCTTTCCAACCGTAGGGACACAAGCTCTGACTGCACCGTTTCCTCAAGGAGATTTTAGACCAAAGCGACACGCGACAAACGATACGAGGATTTCACACCAAAGCGACATGGGTCCTTCGGTCCAAGGCAACTTTCACACCGAAGAGACGCATGTTGCTTGGAAACGAGCCAATCAAGAGCAACATTTCACATCGTAGCGGCATGACGGGAAGCACAGGCCAGCGTTCAGTTGGTGAAATCCTCAAGCGATAAGTGTCGCGTGCCCCTTGTCGCTTTGTTGCACAATCTCCCTAAAGCAAGACACTCTTTGCATCGCGCATGCGCGAACAACAAACCACGGCAACATGTTGCAAGCTATTGAAGAAATGGTCCAGTTTGAGCGACGCACAAGCGACAAAGCGACACGTGTGACTTATCGTGTCGCCTAGATCTGTTGTTGTAATGTGCGGTTTTTCGTGTCGCCTATCTGTTGTTCGCCCAATTAGCAGCGAACCCTTGCCAATAGACTGAAGGCACCATGTCGCTTGTCACTTACTTGGGAACTCCCCCTGTAGCGCGTCGCATCGGTCTGAGCATCCTTTCTTTAAGGAGCTTTCCGACCGAAGTAACAAGTAGCACGCGAATACGCCATATGAACGTGTCGTTTTCTGTTTGGACCCTCATGTGCAATGAATGCTATTTTACAGTCTGGAAGTGTGTGTCACTAGTGACAGTGTGAACATCCGCGTCGCTTGTCCCATTGGTTTGAAAGTTTCCTTACACTCATGTCGATGGCACTAAGAAAGTTAAGTGGGGTTCCCTTGTCGTTTCATGCAATCATCATTATCATCATCGCCGCGATTAGTTTAAAGCGGAAGAAAAGAGACTGTAAATATCCAAAATACAAATGCTTCAGTGTGTATATCTTTAAAAGAAATGATGATGATGATAATAATAATGAACCTAATTCATACACAAAAATTTAGTTGCCAAGAGTATTCCACGCGTATTTTTTCTCCCGTATTATTAACGAAAGTATGACGATATCAGGACATGGTCGACTGTCTAGAATGTTCGTTAATATCTTCGCGACCACTGTACCAAATATCATAGCAATTATCACATTCATAGAAATGCTTCATGTAAAAGAATCAGACGTTGCAGCGAAAACTCCTTTTACTTCCATTATAAGCAGACGAATACCAAGCACCGGGTTCAACACCAGCGCCTCTAGCGGATCATTTTCGAGTGGAACCAGCCAGAGCGCGCAGAACTGTGCCGTTTTCCACACTACGTTATTCAAGGCGCTGTAGCTCAACCATGTATATACGATGACGTCCAAAGTGTACCTGGAGAGGGGAAGGGGTGATTCTGAATTATTTATCATCATTTTTTTACCCCTGTATCCTCATTAAATAATAATATTTTTCAAGAAAACTGGTCATGTGCTTTGGCCAGAATTTCAGGCCTTTGAAAAATCTGTGCCATGGTGTGCAAAGTATGCAGTACGGTGTGAGGTTGTTTGCATGAATTTAGTTTCATCTAGCACAGTATAGTTAAACTATTTTTTAGCGTGTTAATTTTAGAATTTGTTTGCAGCAGGTTTTGTCACTCATGTTGAGCAGTTAATACCTCTAGTGCATAATGGTTCTATTATTGCAGAAGAAAACTATAAATGAGCCCACCACGCAAGAAATGTGGGCTCTAGAAGGGAATTCCTTCAGTATTTGGAATCATGTGAGACGTGGCATCCCCAAGAGTATCCGTGAGGTCATAAACATACTATAGACCATAATACAATTTCGAAGGTGTTTTTATGCATAGCATATTTCGATCTTTATATAGCTATAAATCCGATCCGCCACATACCACATATAGCACACAAGTATGAGTGAAGCTTCTAGTTCTATTGAAGCTTCAGGCCTCCCCGATGGCGCAGTGGTAGCGTCGTCGCCTTGTAATCAAGGGGTCCTGGGCTCAATACCCGGTGGAGGTACAAAGTGGTTCGGATGCCACTTTAAACTTTAGGTCCAGTCCCGATTAGACTTACTGTGCATAAAGTGACTTAAAACACCAAATCAATCGATCAATCAATCAAAAATGTAATGAAGCTTCAGTTTCCTTTCTTGACGAGTTGCGTCCGAGTAAAATTCATTTATAATTTTGGACCTATTAATATCATTCGTTTGTTAAATATACAAAACAGCAATAAGGCGAAGTATTTAATACCAGTAGCTTTGAGTATACAGTGTATTGGTCCTGAACCTTCGAGGGCAAGAAAGAATGCTCACAGCATCCTGAACTCACGGAGGTTGTCAATAATGTTTTGAACAGTTCATTTCAAATTTGGAAAATGTTCTCGTAAATGTTGTTCCTCACACACAAGAAAGTTCTGGGTTGAAACTCATGATCAGTGTTCTTATATTCACACATTCCTGACAGCACATTGAGTTCTGAACTATTTTCTGTCTGTGACATTTTATGTGTGGAATATACCTCTCTTTCACTCAACACCTGATTTGGGGGGGGGGGCGGTTGCCCGCGGTTGCCCGTCCCTCCGCTAAGTTATGCCTATGGCAACTTCTCTCGGCAAAATGTTCTCAAATGGTTTGTCTGTTTGTAAGTGAGGGTAAACAATTTGACAACATATACCTGTCGATTGCTCAGAAATAATTGCAAATTGGATTGAAAGTAGTCTTAAGTGTAGTATTATGGAATAATTGACATGTCGATAAAATTGTTTGTCTGTCAATGTGAGTTCAACTATGGATATACTTCTTTCTGATTAGTACACATAGCATAGAGCATTCGCAGTTACACTGTAAACACCGCTCTAACTTCTTTTTACATATCTACGACGTGACATAAGCATGAATCATGAACTCATGAAATAAGTGGAGGGATTTTCGCACATGCATGCTTTACTTAGAATTTCAACCTGAGGTCCATAACGCTATGCTTGATCATTTTTACGTACACTGCTGTTATCCTCTAATCAACCAGCCCGAATAATGAAGCAAATTTGCATGTGAAAATTTAAAACTGTGGGTTAACTTTATTCATGTATTATAATTATGGACGGAAAATACATAAAATGTGATCTTTATAGTTCGCCTTTATTCATCGTACCTTCATCAACTATTTGTTTCGTTAACGGAAATGTCGAAGTTGCCAAATTCCGAACATAACTGTGGTACAACTTGCTGCACATGGAAGAAAAATAATATTTAAAGTTCTATGTAAAATGAAATACACTAACCGTCGGAGTGGTCAGCGCCAGGGGCTTGAGTATTCTTTCTGAGTATCACTTAATCAATTTCATCTAATCATCACTCATCCTCATATTCGCGACTATCCAAAAGTGGCAGAAATTCGAAGTAAAATAAACCAAATTAATCAATCAATCAATCAATGAAATATACTAACTTGAAGTTTAAAAAATATATTTATATGTAACTCGTACATAATCAATTTACAATCCATTGATGGAAATATATTTGCTAATTTGCGGTGATTAGAAGACAATCAAAAGTTCTACTAATTCTTGACTTTGGTCGTTGAGATGTTCTTAAAACGTGCTTATTAAAACTTTCGAAAGCAGATATTTTGATGCATTAAGGAAGATTCAGGCAAAAGCAGATTTCAGAAGAATAAGTAAACAAGAAACAAGTGTCGTTTGAAACGAACATTAAGAAGCAAGTGTGACCTTCCACACCGGGGCGACGCAATAAGCAGCTCAGTCGCCTGTAGACTGGGTGACTCTCGGAAAGGTTCGTTTTTTTCTATAGTCTAGTTGCACCGTTCACGTGCAGTGAATGCTATTTTCAAGATTGCAAAGAAGATCCAGGTGTTGTATCCCTTACATTTTGTTGCTTTGGTACGAAACACTCTGTTGGTTCAAGCAACTTGCTTGTCTCCTGTACGTACTTGTTATTTGTATATTTTGTGTGAAATCTTCGTAACATAAATGTCATAGCCAAGAAAAACCTCGGAGCACTTGTAACGGTCGGATTGAGCTTTACTGGTTTTGGAAATATGTTAATTAATTGCTGGCCAGCTACAAGGTGTAGGGTAAAGTAGTATGTTTTCCATGTGCGTACTTACGATGTTATTACTGGATGTAAGTGTATGTGCTCATTGGATTGTGCTTTGCTGGATATTAGATTTTTTATCACCCCAATGGGGGAGATGTCTTTCCAAAGACCGTTACAGTGGAATTTTCCAACGCTACGTGGTCCACGTCCACGGACGTTTACCCATACTATAAAAAAGCCAATTGGGCTTTTATAGAAAACAGTGTTTCCCCATCTTTCGACGACGAGGAATGTCTCCTCGAGTTTAGTCCACTTTTGGTGACTAGACTATTATAAGAATGTAGCATTTGGTGTAAGCCAACCCCTGTTTGCTGTCCCAAGTCCCGTTTAGAAAAGTTTTGAATATTTGGATATTTCCGTATTGAATAATTGAAACCCAAAAGAAAGAGTAAAGGCGTAAGGAAACGCATTTGTAATGAACGGAATATCATTTCAGCTGAGGGTAGGCCAGCAGAGATAGTTTTGCATATATATATATATATATATATATATATATATAAGAACTTATAAATAAACAATATAATCCTACTAGAAATGTTGTTGCTGTTGTTGTTGATTTGGTGTTTTAAGTCCACTTTATGCACATTAAGGCTAATCGGGACTGGACCTACAGTTTAAAGTTGTATCCGAACCACTATGCACCTCCACCGGGTATCGAACCCGGGACCCCTTCATTGCAATGCGACGACGCTTCCACTGCGCCATCGAGGAGGCACTACTAGAAATGTTATGATTTGCTGAATTAACTCTAAGAACTACAGTACTGTCCAGTTTAAACCAGTTGTTTATTCACTTGATGTACATGCGTAACGAACCAGGGACTAAAAATATAAATTGTTATGTGAAACCCCCCTTTCGTATTTCCGGCTCAAATATAATATGCTCGCTTGGCACCCAGGGTGAGGTGAAAGGAGGGATTTGAAGGATTAAAGCAGGAAGTAATCCAGAGGGCCGGATAGAAACCAGGGACTGGGGGCTAACCTTTCAAAGAGGGGGGTTGCACTTTCACACACTGATCCTAGGTTCTAGGTTCGAATCTTGGGTAATCGATATGTGTTTGTTCCGTCATCTATCTCATCAATTCATCCTTCATCCTCATTGTATTGTGATTAACCTAGAGAGGTAAAAAAAGGACGTAAAATAACAAAACAGAAGAAAGTAAGGTATGGACAACAACGTTCCTCCGAATAGAGGAAACATTTTATTTTGAAAATATCGAAGAGCTTCTGTGAGCATTACAGTGTCGCCGAGAAAGATAGAAGAAAAAGGGGGGACCGAAATATTTTTTTGGGAATAGTCAAATTTTATTCCCATTAAATATCGCATACAAAATGTTTACTTGCGGTAAAAGTTGGTTAAATGACAATTTTTCTTGCAGGGACAATTTTTCTTGTAGGCTAAGGTATGTTCATGTACGCATGTGTCAAGCATGTGTACGACCGTGAGGTACCGCTCCTCCACCCTTGTATTCCTCAAATCCTCAATTGTTTGTTATCATTGTAGTAAACAAAGTTGTAAAATTGTAATCAACAGGGTCGTAACGAGTAGTTAAATTTTGAAGCAATTAATCTTCGTTTTTAAAATATGTTCTAGATTTGTGTTTGAACAAGTTGGAGCTAGGGTTGCAGCTTATCATGTTCTCCATGGGTATCAAGGCATTTAATAATGCCCTGAGTTGTCCTGAAGCACAGATTCGAACGACATTATGCGGGTGTGTCATCCAGTCAGCAAATCGACCATCAGCTTGTAGATCCACTGTTTAAAATAGTAGGTTTGACACCACTCGCTTATAGCAAGCAACTGAATGTGTAGATGATATTTGTGCGACATTGAAGCACTGTTTTTGTTGTTGTGGCAATGTTTGTACAATTCAAGATATCGCCAGAGGTTAGAGTAAGTTTAACTTGTTGAAAAAAGTTCGCCACTTCTACCCAGTAGAGCACATAATGGTTTGGATCCCACTTTAAACTGTAGGTCCAGTCCCGATTAGCCTTAGTGGACTTAAAACACCAAATTAATCAATCAATCAAATTCGTCACTTCGCCGAAAGAAAAACTAAACATCTCTCAACTTACAGCATTTTGTAATCGCGCAAAATAGCGAAAATCCATTTTCCTCCCGCCTTATCGAAGGCCTTGACCCAATTTTACTCAAATGAATTATCACTCTAGTCCTCAAAGGTATACAGCAACTGTAAAAAAAACTGCCTAAAAGCTCTATATTTACAGTAATTACCATCTTAGCAGAGTTGTAAGTTTTCTATTTTGTTCCCGCTTCCCTCCCCCTCCCCCCCTTCTATGCACTCAAAAGTAAATTTCTTACTGGCAAATTCTACATCTATTGTTTGTTGAGTTTCGATGATTAAGCTCTGAATATTTAGTTTCTACAGAGCGTTGCAAATGTCAAAAATGGGTAAGTAGTGAATATGCATAAATATATTTACATACATACATACATACATATGTACATATAGGTAGGTATAGGTATATGCATGGATGTAAGGTTCAAGTGACGGTTACATCCAATGGCTGGAAGTCCTCTGTTATGCTAAATGAAATGTGGTATGTATCATCAGGAAAGCAGATCAATATTTCTGCCTAACCTCTCTTTTTGTTGTTCGTGTTGTTGTTTCCTCACTATCATTTCAAGTTTATTTCTTAAAAAATAAAATATTGCGGGTTCAACCTTACTTTACCCAACTTTTCACAACACTAGGTTTCGTGCGAATTCTTCTCTTGTCTTTACAGTTACACATTATTTCACACGCATTTGTTTATGAGAGTTGTGAATTCGCGACAGGGCAAAAGTCGCTAGCAATGCTATGAAGAAAGCACAAACTCCCTTGCTCCTCCAATGTTTGTTTTGATCTGGTGGGCCTACACAACACTAGGCCCCATCTCATAAACAAGGGTGTTCTAGGAATAACCAAAGAGACCCGGGAATTATGAAACATACATTGTCTTCCAAAATGAATGTAAAATTAAGTACATATCTGTAAGTAACTCTCAAAGTATCTTGATACAAAGTTTCGTTTATTATACAGATACAGAAGTTATTATTATTATTGTTATTATTATTTGAGGCTCACCCTGACTCAAAAAAATTAGTACCTTGGGGTAATCCTCGGGAGTAAGGGCGGCTGGAGTGTGGTGCTGAACACATCACCTCCAAAATGGCCGAGATCAAGAATATGTGCTCCCACGTCCCCTAAATTTGCCTCATGCACGGTGCTATATGCGCGGGAAACTTTACATTTTACCTACTACTACTACTATTATTATTATTATTATTATTAAATATGTGAGATATCTATATGCTCTTTGTGGTATTAGTTGTTTCTTCGTTATTTTACATCGCTTTTTGTTGGTTCGATGTGGCTTACAGACTGGGTATTGTTTGTCTCTTTCAGTACGAAATAAACATAACTTGATACGGAAAGCATTGGGTCCCCCACGTCGTCTTCGTGACCGCGTACGTGACTTCATATGTTTAGAAAACAAATTCAGGTTGTTTCCACTTGACGTTGGAAGGGGCGGACTATAATTGTGTTTTGGTTCCATAAAGAATGCAGCGTGCTGATTGGACTGTATATTCTTTCAATAGGTCGCCGCAGCACGGGATGAAAGGGAATGCTTCCACAACTAGCGTTCAGCTTCAAGCCCTGCATTTTCCCTCAGTAATAAACAGATAAGGAAAGAAAAAGGGGAAATTCCTGAAGACGCCCAACCTCCACCCGCATAAGTTCAGGGGTAGGTGCTTAGTGCCCTGGTGCCTTTAAAATAAACAAGGGCGTCAGATCAGCGGAATTTCAGTTCCCCCGTTTTTTTCTTCCACCTTCTTTATTGATGGTTTCAATTATATGTATGTACGAGGCACTAAAGCTAAATCTAGATAACGTCTCATTTATATAGTGGACCAAGATTGTTCCGGCGTTCTTGGTTGTAAGATCTTACTTGCTAGTAATAAAAACCGCGGTAGCTCAGCTAGCGTCCGACTACCATGCGAGAGACCCGGGATTTTTTCCACCTGTTCAAGCGGCTCTAGCGCCCGCCCAACGTCGTATAAAGTGGGTACGTGGAGGATACTCTGGAAAGATAAAGGCGGCCCCACCTTCGGCCGTGATCAAGAAAGTGTGGGGCCCTAACTCCACACCCCGTATACGCCTTCATAGCTTGGTGCAAAGCACAGGGGAACACTTTACTTTTTATGTCAGTAATGAAACGAAGGTTGGGGAGCGGGGAGAATGTGTTAAGACAGAGGGGAGAAAGAGTGGTATTTTAGGAAGATTATTAATTAAATGAGCTAAGCAGTGTGCGAATTAAGCGAAGGGGGTGCTGGTGATTTCCCCGCCACAATAAATTTTATCCCCTGCAAAAGAAAATTATTTTTATCCCTGCCAGAAGTGTTTTTATCCCTTTAAAGAAAAATGGAATTGAAAGGATATATTATTCCATGTCTTAACTATGTAACAGACACCATTGAAAAATCATTTGTTATTTATGGTTCAGTCATAAGATTTCCCTGCCCCAAAGTATGCAGCTTTGTAGATTAAGGAAGGACACCATTCCGAAACTGACAACCTCACCGTGCCGAGACAACAGAAACTCAAATTTTCGTGGCATAGTGCTGATATTTTACACTTATTAAATTGTTTACAAGAAACTTGTAGGTATGTAAGATTGGCATTAAGTATGAACTTGGCAATATACAGTTGGTAACTTTTTCGGTGTTAGTAGTTCGATAACTATTTTCGTGTATGAGTTTGGGTTTACTTAGAATCAGGGGGGCCGCCAGGAGGTGGGGAAGGGTGCTTCATCACCCCTTCATTTTCTTCCTCACGCCGTCCAGCATCCCTTGTTCAACTTGTTAAACCATGTCATATTTAGCGTAGAAAGGTTTTGAAGTGAGATCGGTATTACTGCATACAACAGGCAAGTTATCGATCTTAATCTGACATCAGGCACGTATCCAAGGGGGCTCGAGCCCACCACCGAAAATTTTCTGTTTACACTAGATAAAATGAGGCTTTTAGTTTCTTGAATAATGTGATCATAATTTGAGAGTTATGATTATCGAGACAAGACAGAGAATGCTCTATAACCCTCTTATTGTTAATAGCACGTATCCAAGGTGAGGATCGGAAATTTTTCAATTTACTTTAGAAAAAAAAATAGGTTTGGTTTGAGTTGGTGTTTTAAGCCCACTTTATGCACAGTATGGCTAATCGGGACTGGACCTACAGTTTAAAGTGGGATCCGAACCACTTGTGCCTCCACCGGGTGTCGAACCCGGGACCCCTTGATTACAAGGCAAAGACGCTACCACTGCGCCATGGGGGAGGCCCAAAAAAAAGAGGTTTTTGTCTTCTTGAATAATAGGACGATGACTTAAAGAGAGAAATAATTATCAAGGCAAGACGAAGAATGATTTATAACCCTGTTGTTCATAATATTGCACTTAAACTTTTCTTGCGCTTTCGGTGTTGTCGCAGCGAACTTGAGCACTATGGAAAAACTTGTCAGCATTTGAAAGCTGCACAACAAAGGTAGCGCCACAAGTAGGACGATTCGTTGTAATTTTTAATCTCTGGAAAGCGCGAGAGGGAACGTTCTTGAATAAGAGAAGGAGTCGAACTACTACTGGCTATATTAACGAATCGTTTTCCTGCTGAACGTTCTAGAATATGAGAATATTCAATTTCCCGGTTGATCTGTACAATAGAATCGGTTAATGAGACTTCAGAGGTAAGTGTGACAACTCATACAGTCGATTAGTGATCAGTCAGTGTCCATTGGTGGCTTTATAAGATATAGTGATTTGAAAATGAAAAGTAACGAAGTCTACATCTACAGTAGTTCCAGTTCGGGTCCAAAGATGAAGACAATGACGACAGCGGAACTTCCGGAGCCTCAGTGTAGTGCTATTTCGGGTCGAGGGCTGAAGAGATCGAAGGTCTCTTTCTCTAAAGTTAATATTTCAGCAATACCGGGTATTGGAGCAGTTTATTAAGAAACAAATAAACTGCACAAATCAACTGAAAGTTCTGATTGATGATTTAGTTGTGCCCGGACCAAATTCCGTGTATGCGGTTTGTAACCTTATATAATAGAAAAATGCATATGCATGTGTGAACCTACAGCAAATACTGATATTTCAGATATTAGCTTTTTTATACTTGTTACCCAGCAAGCCTTGATGAGTTACTAAGAGTCTAATGTTCCCGACAAATGGAGTAGCGGACTAACTTTGTGACGACTGGTGTCCAACTGGAGGATGTTGCAACATCGCGCTACGACGCCAGGGGTTCCGGTTTCGAATCCTGGCCTGGGCATGGATGTTTTGGAGTGTCCATTCATCAATTTCATCATATCGTCACTTATCCCCATATTCGCAAATTAGCCAAAAGTGGCACAAAAAGCGAAGTAAAATAAAGCAATTCAATCAATCTTCTAAAGTCTTGAAGATCCAAGTCACAAGGATGGAAAATTAGGGCTTTGTTAAGGTTAGGTGCGAAGGCAGGCGACAACACCCTAAAGGATCATATACAAACCTGCGGGAAGAACGATCTTACTTAAGTCTCCAATACGAAATGATAAAACTTCTGGTGAGTTCATTATAAATAATGTGTCCGAGATAAAGAGTGGTATCCCCAGAATTTTCGGAAGGGAGAGGGGTTATGAATACTATTTTTGGTGGTCATTCCTCATTTTGCCATATTTGTCTGTCTTTGACGTTCTTTTTTTTAAGGAATACTTTGTCAAATGGGTTTATGACTCCACCAACCCTCCCTTGGGCACGTCACTGTAGACAAGCATTTGATCACATTGGGAGACGAAACATTAGATGTGTTGGGAACTGTGCATTAATTGTTTCTCGATCCGGCTGTATTCGAGAAAACTTCCTTTGTTTCGTGCAGATATATGACAAGACTGAGGAAGCTGTGATAGGCATCTTTAAACAGCCGTCCCTCGGCCCTTAATATCTTGGTTAAACAACACTACCATTTTTTTTTTACTCGGCATGAAAGCTCACTATTAGCACTCACTGAAATAGTACATTACTTGGATATTGACGCTGTTAGTATATATAACCCTTTAAATATTAAATTATTGCGAAATCCGCAACTTTAGAATTAGACTTTTCTCAAAGCAGCAAAAGGGAAGAGTAAAACTTGGTATACCTTATTGTAGCTGAATATACAGCGTAAGTCAAAATGATGTTCCCGATTTCGTTCATTTCTTATACGAAAGGTAATGAGCTTTTCTTGCATATGTAATTTTTTTATGGAATAAAATCTCAAAACGTTTTCTTCTTCTTTCTATTGAAGACTCGTAGTTGCGCTGTCGCCCTCCAGAAAGCAGTTTAGTAGCAGTGAGGAAAATGGCTACCGCTGGACAGCAGAAAACGTTCTGTATTTTCGTTCAGCGGCATTTCCGAACAAGATTTGTGGTTGAACCGCCTTCTGGCAAGTCAATTAGAAAATACTACAACATTGGTGGAATTGCGTGAGCGCATCACTGCAGCCATACCCGACATGGACCCTGACATGCTAGAAAAAGTTGTGGCAGGAACTTGATTATAGACTAGATGTGTGTCGTGTAACACGTGGATCACACAGAGGGGAAACGCCAGGAAAAACATTTTGAGTTTTTCAATCTGTGGAGTTTAAAAATAAAACTCTACCGAACTCTACATACAGTGACGCACCAAGGACTTTCGTTAGCCATCTTTTTGCCACCATTTCCTGCTTTGGACATTCTTTTTACTGGGCCAAAGAGGGACTATGATTCCCTCCACCAGGAATGTCCATCCCCCTCAAGGTCCTGAACGTAGTCTCCCAAATAAAGAATTTCAAGGCACCAAGCATAAGGATAATAGTCCAAAATTCATAACTAAATTCGATCATGATAACCCTCCAATATTATTTTGATAAATATAGTAACTGATTTTAATTTGGATGCAATAGCCTGTCAAGGGGTCGATAGTTATATCTTAAAATGTATATTTTCGACACGCAGAAAGCTAGTACATTGATTTCTTAAATAATATGAAATGTCAGAAAATAAATTATTTGTATGCAGTGTTTTTGGTCGGGGAATAGATGTTAAAAAGCCCACAACTGAATGATAAGATAGAAAAATCTAACTGGGCACACCACTTGCATACGCATGATTTTTCGTTTCGGAGGCGGCCGGAATCGTAAAGGTGGATATTACATAGCTGCTTCACTGTGTTCTGGGAGAAGACGGGATATAAAATATTTCATAAATATAATTTTTTGCCTTCCTTTTTAAAGTTGTTCAAAGACAAATATCGGGGGGTCGTTTTAAGGGGAGTTTGCTTTTATCATTTTGCCCTTTCCAGAGTTTTTAGTGCTTTCATTTGAAAAAATAATTTTCTCAGAATTTCAGAATTTCAAATTTTCTCAAAAATTCATAGGTAATTGTAGAGCTGCAGCACCATCATCTCCCCCAACCTATACCCTGCGTACACTAGTGGGGCAAACCAAATATTCATGCTGCAGTTGTCTTAACCAGAACTTGTTTGTTCCTATGACTGATTCAATTATCGTTTCATACACAGAGCCGTAGATAGTGAAAATAGTATTTGTTACCTCCTGCAACAAATTCTCCTCTTAGGCTTAGAGTATTTCAAAGTAAAAAAAAAAGTCTGGATTGTATCTCACGTGTAAAATTCACTTTCTGCAACAAGTTTGATATGCACATCTTACATTACATATTTTCCTGTTGTATCGGCTTCTTTACAATGCGTTAGTATGTAGTATATTTAGTACAATTATGACAGCACACGGAACAGACAATACAGTAGTATTTTTAATAGAACTACTTCGTTGAAATGGTGCACCTGCAGGAAGAAATCGCAAGGGGCCAAGTCCTGTGAATAGGCTGGATGGGGAATAAATTCGAAGCAAAATTAGTGCAGTTTTGCCTTTGGGACGCTCGATTTGTGGGATGGCGCGTTTTCCTGTTGCAAAAGCACTTTTTGAGCTTTTTTGGAAAGTGATTCACCTAATGGACTGCGGCATCATCTCCTAAATTTACTAAAATATTCAATCAACACCAAGAATATTGGTCGTGTCTGGCAATGTAGTAGCCGACCTTCGTGGCGGTGTGATTAGCACAGCGCGCTACGACGCCAAAGACCAGGGGTTTCAATTTCGGGCTGGGCATGAGTGTTATTTGTGAGTGTTTCTTCATCAATTTTATCATATCATCATTTATTCTCATCGTCGTGATCAGCTTAAAGTGAAAGAAAAGCGACGCTAAATAACAAAAATGAAATCAAACCGTAATGTAGCTACAGTATAATCCTTCACAATCATCTTATCAAGACCCAAATAGGGATAATTGCGAGCGAAGCGAGCGGGAAAAATTTTATATCTATTTATTTGCATACTTAGAAGAATATTACATTAATTTAATTTTGCGTCAATACTTTCAAAGGATGCCGTGCTATTTACTCTTTATTTTACTATTTATTCTCCATTTGCTCATGGGCGCCAAAAACGAAAAGGGTGCATCACTAAGAAATGGGGTGGAAATGTGGTTCAATATCATGTAAATGGTAAGACAAGAACTACAATAATCTTTTCGTATATAATATCACATAATGTGAACCGTAAAAATTGTACCTTTTTAATTATTTTTTTTTCTATAGTGGTTACTTCCAGCGCTCTATGCCCCTTTTCTTAAATCCGCTGTTGTACACTGTGCAATGCACTGCAAGCGAATCGAGCAAGAAAATAATTAGGGCATTAATTAAGAAACCGGCAATAGTATTAATAAGGAGTAAATATTTTCACACGGTCCCGCGACCTTTACTCCTTCCAAATTGTTATCTTCTTGCTTCTTCAGCACCCACTTTGTTGTCTCTGAGCTCGTGGGGACCCCGTACCTGAAGCTGTGTCAAACCATCTCTCTCACCTTCATTATCCTAAAGTGGCAGACAAGTAACGTAACGAATAGTTACCCGTGGATTTCTTATTTAGTAGTCTGTGCTCTATTTTACTTCACTGCATTTTCATGCATCAGATGTTTTATTTAGGAGAGAAGGAAGAGAGGCGGATGGCTATGACACCCACCGCCACGCCGCTTAGCGAATAATCCAGAGTAAAATCCACTTTATACCATACTATCATCAAATGATATGGTGTCTAAATAATGATCATCATACGAATTTTATGCCAAAGCGCTAAATATTGATTGCCCCCCTCCCCGAACTTCAAAGTTCGTTCCCTCCTTACTATGGAAATTCTGTGCCAATCTAAAACTTAGCATTGCTATCCAATGTATACCCTCGAAACGTTGGAAGCCAATTCCAATTTAACCTGACTGGTAACCCGAGAACACTTGTTCGAATTGTGTACTTGTTTAAATATTTAAAAAATATGTAGGGTACGTACATGTATTCCATTCAGACTTTTGTTATATTAGGATATTCCAGATAACGATTTCCTTGCTTATTTTGTTCAAAGAGTCTTGAAGAAAATTGTCAACGGGGGAGGAAGGAAGGCTGGAATTAATGGGAAACCAGAAAGCAGCAAGAGCGAAACACACGAATCAGAAAACATAAACAGAAGCCTGTTAGAATAACGAAAGAATAGGAAACAGAAAATATAGCTGGGAAAGTATATTGTAAACGCAGAGTATGTACACTGAAACAGAAAGAGCTTTCAACAAACGCCGAATATGAGGATAAAGTGGACTTAAAACATACAATGAACATCCATCTCAGAACTGAAAATCTGCGTTTTACACGTAGGTAATATATCAATTAGTTATGATTGTTGACTACAAAAGTTAAGTGTAAGGCTCAGTCTGTAAAATACTATATATGTAATGTAAATATATGAAACACTATTCTGAAACATATAATGCCTAAAATTATTTTCTAAAAAATATGTTTGGATGCCACAGGAGCGACTATCACTGTGAAATGCTGTGTGATTTGTTGTTCACACAAAACGTTGTTTTGCGCCATTGAAATTTCTTGCTCATACTGTAGTAATGATATGCCAGTGATATGCTATGCTCCGTCAGTCTGGGCGCATCTCACAGCGCAAAAACAAATCAGAGATAGTCTCAGATCTGTACAACGGAATGTCCTGTTAAGGATCCTCGGAGCGTTTAGTACAACATCCAAGACTTTGATAATAGCTGTTGTTGAAGTTCGACAAAGTGCCGCTTGTTACTGGTGGAAAAAGGGACTAAAAGAAGGAAGACCAGATACTTAAGGTCTAAGGTCTTATATTACTCAATAAATTTACTAGATACTATCATATATTCCAAGTGGAATGGCAATAAATAAGATGCTTATAAGGAAACTGGTAACAATGGAGAAACCTGAATTAATCTTACCCATTGTAGGAACGGATAAAAAGTTTAGGTTGCTGTGACAATAAACTTTCCACTTTAGAGTTTAAGTTCGAGTTTGTGTTTTAAGTCCACTCTATGCACAGTATGGCTAGTCGGGACTGGGCCTACAGTTTAAACTGTGATCCGAACCATTATGTGCCTCAATCCGGTATCGAACCCGGGATCCCTCGATTACAAGGGGACGCTCGCAATTTCCGCTTTAAGAATGCCAGAGAGTTAGTTAATATTTTCTAATTACTTTCACTTTCAAAACTTAAAGTTCAACAAATCTCGACTTCTGTGGAATAGAAGTCAGTGATATTTGTGTCAAGAAGTGTAACTCAATTAGACGCACACGAGAGAGCGTAGAAATACGTCTAAAGTGCAAGCACCTAGCATAGGGTACATTCAAGGGGATTGCCATGGCAGTTTGTATCACAAAATGGTCGACAAATTAAGTTTCACTCGGGTCTGTCGGACCCCTCGTTACCTTTCAACGTCTAAGATAACGGATTCGTTTTTGGAAGTAGCCGGTTGTAATTCACGCGTTAAGCTTAACGCCCACTGAGACATTGTTAAACGCGACAACAGAACGCAACAGACCCGTTTCCGGCGTCTCAGCGGGCGATAACCTTTAAGAAAACATGCAGATTTCTGGCATGGAAATTCCGTGTGTTTCCCTGTTGTGGAAGCAGACAACAGAAGTTCTGTTGCTTTCTGTTGCCGCGTCTCAGTGGGTGTTTAACTTAAAGTTTCCATCGTCACTTGAGACAAATGCTGCGGAAATATTTCATTTCCTCTTATTTGTTTACCACATTTTCCGTCACTCTCTTACTTTGTCGCCACGGTTAACCACCTATTACAAATTGTCAATTTAATTTGAATGAATTGAGCAAGGAAGAAGCTAGCAAACTGCTACATTTGAAACGTGTTTGAATTGTGTTACATCTTAATTTAGCATCGACATTCAATTATTCCCAGAGTTGTTTAATGTAAAATTGTAGTTGAGACATCTTGGAAATAGGGTCTGTAACTTGGGTATGTTATGATCCTCATGATAATATTTAATTCGGCTTCCCCGATGGCTCAGTGGTAGGGTTGTTCCCTTGTAATCAAGAAGTCCCTGATTCGATACCCGGTGGAGGCATACATTGGTGCAGATCATAGTTATAAACTGTAGTTTTAATCCCGATTAGCCTTACTGTGCATAAAGTGGACTTAAACCACCAAATCAACCAAATCGACCTCTACGTACACACACACAACAGGTGTGTTTGTGCTTGCCATTAACTTCTTTCCTAGTGGATACTTCCTACGCTCACATCAGGTTAAGGTGAGGAAATAATTTCACCTGACGTAATCAATCCCAAACACTCCTATCAAAATAAGTTACTTACATCATAGGTGTCAGTTCAGCAGTTCACACGTTTCCCTGTACCACCCACGCGACCTATAAATCTGTCGACCTTGAGTTTATATGTCGACATCAAGTGACCCAGCAACGAAAGATTCAGCGCGAACGCACCTCGCGTGTCGCCACTCTCATTCCAATGCAGTGGCGCAACCACAGGGAGCAGGGGAGGCATTGTCCCCCCAACCTTGGACGGAAATGAGTTCTTGGGAGTACAAGAGGGGCAAACATTGACGGCCAAGTGTAACTGCAATTTCCGCCCACAACTTGAAATTTTATGCAAATAAAAATTCTATTCGCAAAATTTTCTTGATAGCTTCGCTCGCATTACCTGCTTTTCTTAGTCTTATCTTTTCTTAGTCTTCAGTACCGTAGCTAGGGGGCGGAGGGAGTCTGCCCTGGGCGCCGAACGACTTGAAGGAAAATAAGTTGTAAAATTGATTGATTGGGTTGTGGTTTTACGTCCATTTTACAAACAGAAATGCTAATCGGGACTGAACCTGCAGTTTAAAGTTGGATCCGAACCACTGTGCCATGTGCCTCCAGCGGATATCGAACCAGGGACCCCCTGACCACAAGGCAACGATGTTATCATTATACCATCGAGGTGCAGGGGCGGCGCCAAAAATTTTCGACCGGGTGGGCAGAAGCTGTATATTCATAAATTAATAATAAGTTTTTCATGCACTCATGCTCGTCCCCCCCACCTCCAACATATTCAGGGTGTCCTAAAACAACTTCAACAACGGTTGGATGCTGATATATATATATATATATATATATATATATATATATATATATAAATAAAATAAAAATAAAACTTTTCCTCATACTCATAACCTCGAAAGTGCTTAGTTTCTGATCCATGAGCGTTGAAAATCTAACCTGTATGTACAGTCACGGATACTTCTGGGTTATAACAATCCCATTAACTTTCAATGCAATCATTACAACACAGAAGTGTCCATGACTCTACGTATACAACCCAACTCACCAAACGATCGCTCTGACGTAACTTCCAGGGACGCGTAACAAGATTGCCACTTGAATCGAAAACAACAACTTGGGAGTCTTATCTGGCAAAATACAAAAGAATAATTATACTTGCGATGTTGTAAGCATAGGTGCGCACAGAATAATTTATTTGGGGGTCCCTTAAGAGAAGTTTCAGTTACCTACCTGGACATGGCTAGCCTATAGTCGTAACTTCATGTTATTTTCACAGAAACTATTAAGTATATGAACATGAAATTTTAACAATATAGAATGAGCATTTTTTTTATCACTTTAGCACAGGTTTTACTATCACCGTGTCGACATTTTAAGTAATGAAAGTAAACAATTGAAAATGATAAATACAAGGCTATATCTCTACGGGTACTATCAGCTGAATCACTCTCACCAAGTACATCTGTAAGTTCAGTTTTACCATGTTTTCTAATGCACATTAGCCTACTTCATAAAATATATTGCTGTACCTGGTCACTCGATAGTTAATGCCATGTGTTACATGTCATTTTAAACCGTAGAATTCAACTGTAAGCAAAAATCTGAAAATTGATACACTTGTCATTGAATGAGAAGTGAGAGAGCATTCATGAAAATCTTCGAACATGAAAGTCTTATTGGAAATATTGGAAGGTTGCATTAACAGACAAGTCGGTCCTCGGGAAAAGAATATTTACGGTCCGATATGTGAAGGGGCTCTGCGATTTATCAAGAAAAAAATAATTTATTTACTACGTGATTACTGATTACTATAGTAAAGGAATATCACATTGTTTTGTGGAGAGAGAGAGACTCAGAGAGAGAGAGAGAGAGCTGGTCTCAAATGAAACGAAATTCCTTATTTTTTACCACTGATATTATTTTCATAATTTTAATGGTAGTTCAACATATTTTATTTATTTTTTAGAAGACGTTTGGGGTAGCCAGGTATCTTTAGCACCTCCGTGTGCACACCTGCCTGTAAGAAGTATCTATAGCATTTACAAACTGGCCAAGACATAGAATTACCAACAGATACGGACTGAAATTCAAGACGCTTCATTCTAAAATGTCCCCATCGTGTTTCGAGTGTCGTGCAGTACCAATAATCGTGAATCGCGAGATACACTTACGACATGTTGATGAAATCGACGAACTGAGAAATGCAAACATAGTGTGTTCGCCACCTTGTTTTGTTTCACACGCAGACTGCAAACCCCTTACTAAAAATAATGAATGGTAAAATCTCTTGCAATAAAATGGAAAATATCGTTTAAACATTAATTAATTCGCAGATTAAAACTAATACATAATAACTGAAATGAATCCGATCTGTATAAGGGTGTCACTACTTGACGTGTGCATTCCGAGCGCCCAATACAGCTCAGCGTTTGACGTAAGTATGAATAATGTCTTATTAGCAAAATTTAAAAAAAGCAAGAACCCGGGTATAAATCAAATTATTAGTTCATTCTGCATAATATTTACCTAAGCTAAAGAAGGACATTTTGGCAAAATATCACCGAAATGTAATATATAAATAAATAAAATTGTATGTATTATGTTATGAAGCACAAAGTTCTAAAATTGTGTCCCTATTCTATATTAGTTAGCCACTAGAAAAATCACATGATTACGTAACTGATAGGGAAAATGTATCTGTAAGAAGATTTTTTGCCTCCCTGATGGCATAGTGGTAAAGTCGTCGCCTTGTGATCAAGCGGTCTCGGGTTCAATAACCGGTGGAGGCAGATAGTGATTCGGACACCACTTTAAACTGTAGGTCCAGTCCCGATTAGCCTATCTGTGCATAAAGTGGACTTAAAACAACAACTCATTTAAGAAGATTCCTAATACGGTTGCTAACTCATCAAGTCATTACTAATTCTGCAGCTACTTTTCAAACCTACAGAGCTGTTTTATCAAAATCTTTTTTTGTGATTGCTTCTTATTAGTAGAATGAATATAAAATTATTATTATTTGGATACGATATCGAAATTAGAAATTACAGGTATATAAAATCGTGATGATGAAAGGGACGTATCAAATTACCTCTGTCTTAGTATTTCAATATAGACCTAACTAAACAACTTTGTGTGTTGCAGGAGGAAGCAATGCGAAGAAGAGGTTTTTATTTGTTTAACAGATCACCTTAATCATACCCAGGCCGGAAGCCCGGAGTTGACATCAAGCAACTCCACTCCACACCTTCTACACTCAGTTTCAGTTACAACTTTTTGGACAAGTTATGGCAGACAGTTAATAATATTTCTATATTTTTGCCACATTTCAAGTATCTTTTTATCTATTTCTTTTCATTATGTGGCACATTTTCAAAGCACTTTGATGCATCATCCTGTGAAGGTCAGAAGCTGCAGCCCTCAGGCCCATAATCTTGTTCTAATATTGATCATATTCTGCACAATTTTGCTCCTCTCATAAAGCCTCCTAAGCCTACTGGCTGCTTAAGCATACAAGTAGGCATTAGATCACATTTTTTGTTTCAAAAGATTTGGAAATTCCTTTCGCTTTCCAAATGATAAAATTAAGGAAGTTGAAAGAAAAGCTTAAATTAATCCCATTCAACTTATTATTTACTCTGACTTTTGTAAACCTATTCACGAAATCAGTGTTTCGGCAAAGCTTTTTATTGAATGATAATATGTGAACTTGTCTGTAATATAGATAATATTCACAAGTAAAATATATACATGAAGTGAACACCATAATAAACTTATTTATTAGACCTTTCGCATTCTCCCAAGAGTATATATTTATTGAATTTGATTGGGTTGGCACAGCAATTTTTGGGTAGGCAATTGTCCATCCGTGCCCACCCCTGTCGCCGTCCCTGTCGGGGAGGCACAAAAGTTGTAAGAGAGAGAGAATGCATTGGCGTCTCGTGAAATTGTTTGAGCCCTATTAAATCAATATCGATTTCAGCCTGCAAAAAAAATTGAATCCAAAAATTTTCTTGTTCGCTTTGCTCGCAATATATCATTGTTCTCTGTAATGCATTGTAAATTACCAGACAGAGAAATAAGACTTGTCTTAATTGATTTTGTTTTAAATGCATGAACAATTGTTTCGAGGAAAGGGAGCGTGCAGACAATTTATGTAATTTTTGCTGTTGGTTTATTGTGAGATGGATGAATTGGTTGCCTAATGGATTTAAATAATATAAGTTGTATATAATATGTATTAAATAAACTTTGAAAATGCACACAATTTAGTGTCCACATCGCTCCATGTTGCATATATCGTCGATGAAGGGGCGAAGTGGCGTAACTCGAAAAATTGCGTTTTTGCTTTATGACTACCTCCTCTGTTACCTGTCAAAATTTCGTGGCTGAATTCCCACTGGTTCCGGAGATTTAAGCACCCTGCAATTGGCGTATCTTGAATTTTCTGCATAAAGATATCTGCGAAGTTTCTTCAGTGGCTGCTAAGAAATGAAGGCGCGTACTGGCGTAAGCTTATATCGGGAAACAAGATATACGATTTACGAAATATTATATAAATTTATATACGATTTATGAAACAAAGGTGAATCATACGTTAGTCCATGCACAAAAAAGTTAGTTCCAGGGAGAAATCTGAAAGAAAAATGTGATGGAAAATGTGAAAAGTTTGGTAAACAATGCTTTAAAAAATGCTTTAAAAGTCCTTAAAATTTTCATGTTTTTCCGCATAAACATGAAAATTTTAAGGACTTTTTTGCAAGTAACGACCTTCAGCTTCAACGAGAATTCGTCAACACATATGTAAAGGTTTCAGACGGTAAACACAAAACTACGCAAAATGAAGAATCTCGAAGATTAAAAACAAATCATTACTTTTTACCATAGAAGGAAAGAGAAGTAGAATCAGTGTGTAAAACCATGTTTCTAAACACATTTTTAATATCAGAGAAAACAATGCGAACTGCTCTAGCCAAAAGAAGATGTCAATGAGAAAGAGAGAAGAGGAGGAAAACTTCAGAGCCTACTGGAAAGGGACAAAATAATAGAGAATATGATGCAAAAATCATAAAGAGATTCCCAAGAGTCGATTGATTGATTGATTGATTTAATTTATTTTACTTTGCGTTTTGTGCATCTTGGCTAATTTGCGAAGATGGGGATGAGGGATGAAATTGATGAATGGACATTCACAAACAACCAAGCCCGAGCGGAATTCGAACCCGGTACCCTTGGCGTCGCAGCGTGATGTGCTAACCACTTTTTTTATTATTTTTTTTAAAGGAAAGCCCTTATGCGGAAGCTTACCCCATCACACTTCATTCACTCATATTATTTCATTCATATTTCAATTTCAGGACTTTTCAGGACAGACAATCACAAACATTCATGTCCGAGCCAGGATTCGAACCCGGGACCCCCGGCGTCGTAGCGCGATGTTCTAACCACTCCGCCACGGGGGCCGACCACTCGACCACAGGGTCCGACCCCAAGAGTCGAATCTCACTACTGCAGGAAAGATACAAAAAGACAATGTCTTCATTCGGATCTGCCTAAAAGCAAAATGTATAGAATGTTTATTTAGGATCATAAAGAGAACATTACCCCTTTACCAACTTATCAGACATACAGAAAGATATTCAAAAGCATGAACCTTTCTTTTCATTGACCGAAAAAGGATACGTGCGGTCTGTGTAGAAACTTTCTGGAAGGAGATGAGTCGAAGAAGAGCGAACTAGGTGATAAGTATCAAAAACATGTCGCCGAGATAGATACTGTAAGAAAGAAGAGAATGGAAGCTAAAGACACATCGGACTTTCAATGCAAGACTGTTGCTGCGGTGTTTCAGTTGCAGCAAGTCATTTATCTTCCCATTTCAAATGAAATAAAGTTATTTTATAAAAGACAATTATGAATATACAATTTTACACTCTATGATCTGAAGACAAGGGAATGCTATTGTTTTGTTTGGCACGAAGGAGTGACCCACGACCCACAGAGGTGCATGCGAAAATCTTCACTTGCCTAAACAATTTTCTTCATCAATTGGATGTAAAACAGGTTGAAGAAATTTACTTGTTCGCTGAAGGTTGTACAGGGAAAAATAAAAACTCAATAGTTGCAGCCATGATGCTCTACACTGTTACTATGGCTCAGCATATCAGTGTCATCAATTTAAATTTCTTTGAATCGTACCACGGACAGAATGAAGGCACTAAAATTAACTGGAAATGTATTCATTCCAGCTCAGCTGCTACCAATTTTTAGACTTGCACGATCTGATAAACCATACACTGAGCATTCCCTTCGATGCATGAATTTCTTAGATTTCCGAGATGTAGCATCATATCTGAGGATCCTATCTGTAAGGAAGGATGATAATGGTGAAGGAATTGACTGAACGGGCATACGATAACTAATGGTGATCAAGAATCAAACAGATAAAATTTATTTCAAGGACAGCCATTTAAATGTGGTTTATCGAAGTATCTCGCTGCAAAGGAAAGTTATATTCACCAAAACTCCAAAGTGTCTACACTCACATCCCCCAAGGATTTCACCACTGATGTATGAAGGTTTGATGTCTTTATGTGAAGGAGATACACCTGTAGTAAGAGAACCTGAGTTTGTGTATTTCTACAAAAATCTTCCACAATGAATATTATTAACAAAAATTAAAAATATCCTATTGTACGAGCTTTTAGAGTCCCATACTTATTCTTAGTTACAAGTACAACCAGAATTCATATTATCTTTGTACTGAAGTGTTACTATATCTTGAATTGCATTAAAGATAAACCATTATCAAGTTTCTGTATTTTATTAACTTCTTTTAACTACTATTTTCAACAGCAATGGATAAATAGACGTGAATGTATGGATCACTTTTAAATAAAGGTATGAAATCAATACAACTATTATTAAATACTTTATATTAACGGGAAAATTAATAAATGTATCTCTACATACCAAAAAAATCATTTTAAAAAAATGTAAGGAGGGCGTAACTTTAATCACAATCTTTGAAAAGAAAAGGCGAAGGGGAGTAAGTGATTCAAGCACATTCCAAAATTTTTCTTCCAGCAGAAATGAAAACATGTTCAAAATGTAACTTTTTCCCCAGATGTATCAACAATCATACACTTATTGTACAAAATTTGCAATTGATATAATAAATATCAAATGAGCACGACGGTATTATGTTGAACGAAAAACTTTAAATCTCTCTCTTAAAAAATCGTAAAAATCAAGATACGTCACTTCATCCTTTCACCGACGATATGTGAAACATATATCGTGCACTAAAGTTGTACATGTTAATGTAAAAAATAATTATATTTGGAATGCATTTATCAATGTGAAATTGAAAGTGTTGAAAAATAATTCAATCGTTTGATCGAACAAAAATGCTTTAGCGCCAACTTCTACCCCCTTCTTGCATAATTCACGAGGGTAATAATGTCTTTGTTACTACTACTACTACTGCTGCTGCCGCTGCTGCTGCTGCTGCTGCTGCTGCTACTACTACTACTACTACTGCTACTACTACTAATAATAATAATAATTTTGGTGCCGGGTTCGAATTCCGGCTTGGGCATGAATGTTTGTGAGTGTGTGTCCATTCATCAATTTCATCAAATCATCACTCATCCCCATTTTGGCAAATTAGCCAAAAGTAGCACAATAAGCGAAGTAATATATGGCAAAATCAATAATAATAATAATGTTATAATAATAACATTATTAACATTATTATTATTAGTATTATTAATATGGCATATTTATCCTGGCACTTGCCACCCCAAACAAAAATTCGTGGTTGCGCCTCTGTTCCAATGGGTTTCTTTCTGAGATCGATCCACGTTCAAGTGTTTCAGATGTTTTTGAATTCAGATATTTAATATTCGTAATGATTCCAACGAGTTTAATTTTTCCAAAAACAATTACATTGTCAATAATGAAAAATATAACCAGCTATATATTCTGGCGCCTTACCCAAGGTTACCCTCCCCCAAGCACCGACATTTTGCATAATATGTGATTTTTTGTCAATTTTAGACGTCGTGGGGACGGGATCGTCCCGTCGAACTCATACCTCCTTTAAAAACAATGAGATATCAATATTATTCATCGTGCAAGAAATTCCGGATCTCGGTATTTAAAATTTCAAACCGGGTAGTCCCTGTAGTACTTTGTGAGTGACATATAATTTTTTTTTCTTCATATTTTCGCACATAATCGTTGTGTTTTTCTTCGCAGCAAACAAAAGAAATATATTGTCGCAACACAGTCTGTAAGTTAATGATATGAATACACGTTTATTATTTTCAAGCCTCTAGCGAGGGATAGGAAAGGGGGACTAGGGAGCCATGTACAGAAGGCGCATCTTGAATTTTTTCCCCTCAAAGTAGGAGCAATAGGGCGTTTTAAATTATGTTCTACAGACATAACTGAAATCAGTGGCGCAACGATAGGGGGCAGGGGCATTGCCCCCAACCTTGGACAAAAATCCATTCTGAGGGGAAAGGGGGGTCAAACATTGAAGTAGAAGAAAAGCAAGACTGGCAGACTCTAAGAGTAACAGGACAATAGGAGGGAGAAAAAGGGCAACTACACCACTTTATTTCAAATTTTATACAAATAAAAATACATTTCGTATTTTTCTTGCTCGCAATACTTAATTTTCTTACAGTCTCATCAAGTTCAGAGCCGTATTTAGCTAGAGGGGCGGCGGGAGTCAGCCCTAGGAGCCGAACGATCCAAATGAAAGAAAAAACAAATGTAAAAGAGAATCTATATTATTTTCAGTTTTCACAATTTTGGTTCTAAAAATTTTCTTGCTCACTTCGCTCGCCATAATAATTATATTCGTTATGCATTCTCTGTCGTTCAAAAATTCAGTTTGTGTACTTGTTTTTCATTATTAGCTAATGAAAATGAAAGTGTTGAAAAAATATTTCAAATAGTTTGATCCAAAACTATTGCTTGGGCGCCGATTTCTAACCCCCCCCCCTTTATTGCGTGAATAATAATGTTTGGCACTACTACTATTATTAATAATAAAAATAGTAATACTAATTACAATCGTGTTGTTATTATTATTGATTCGTTCATCCTAGTGGTTGCCCCCCAAACAAAAATTCGTGGTTGCGCCTCTGACTGAAATATTCTTAAATATGCTAAAACTTTTGTTAAAATCAGAAATGCAAAATACGAATCTTTAAATATAACCCATGTTATTTTTAAATTAGCTTTCATTTCTTTCCTTACTCCAAAATTTGTAGGATGTTAGCATTCGCGCTCATATTGGGAAAGGGGGGAGGGGCAGTGAAGCACTTGACCTACCTGAGATGTCTGGGAACACCTAATATCATTTGAATAGTGAAATTGTTGCGTGAAAACATGGGCAAGGTGTGTCTTGAAAGATATCAGACTTAGTGGTCTCTGATATTTGAGTTTTTGTTTTTAAGTCCACTTTATGCACAGATAGGCTAATCGGGACTTTAACGACAGTTTTAAGTGGGATCCGAAGTTTTGGTTGCCTCCGCCGACTACCGAACTCGGAACCCCTTCATTACAAGGCCACGCCAATATACTACGCCATCGGGTAGACCCTAGTCTCTGATATACACATCGTGAAAAAATACAAAAAGACGCTGAACTGTCCTAAAATAAATGTTAAAGTTTATGGAAAGTAAGCAATTCGAATCCAGTTTCTAATATTTAAATAGAGGACTCAAGTCTGAACTTAGCAACAACGCCACGGTATTTTCAATTCAATTTAAATTTTATTATTTGTAAAACAACGACAACAATAATGATAATAATAATAAAATGTCACGGTAATTTTTTATGATATGAAATATTACCCTGCCCCCAAGTGCTCGAAGTGAAAATCCTTGCCCAGTTTGGGAAAAGATATGGGGATGCTTGTAGTTGTATGGATCAATTTTGAGAAAATGCGGTAGGTGAAGGAATGCCTATGCAAATTATCCTTGTCGTGGATGCTTTGTTAGAATTTTCTTAACTGGGGGATATCATTACTGTGGCATAAGAAGAAAATATCGAAGGACGTATGCGACTAAATTGCAATTTCCTCTACAGTTGTCATAAAACGAGAGCTCTCCTCCCTAACATCTTACATTTAGCCAACAGTACTCGTGGCGACGCTTCAGATGATTCTTTTTTCAGGTGACTGTTGCTAGTTACGGGGATCAACGTTTTGCGATTATAAACTTCCCTCTGCTACAGTTTTTCCATTTTCTGCGCCGCGTTTTTGTCAGGGATGGTCGGTTGACTAGTTAGCGACTGTACGAGACACTAAGCAAATTCAGGGCCTCCCCGGTGGTAACGTTGTCGTCTCGTAATCAAGTCCCGGGTTCGATATCCGGTGAAGGCACATGGCACAGTGGTTCGGATCCCACATAAAACTGTAGCTCCAGTCCCGATTAGTCTTTCTGTTCATAAAGTGGACTTAAAACAAATCAATCAATCAAACTAAGCAAATTCATCTACCAGTGACTTTCGGTATAGTGTAATGTGCAATGATAAATAGGAGAACTATAAAACTGCCGGAGAATGGGCCAGAGTGTACGAATGATCTCAACAGCTTGTCGAAGAACGCTAGTTGCTCACGAATAAACAGCGTGGACACATTTGTCCGACTGGGACATGCAAGGTGCTCTTTACTTAAATTTTTGGGGAAAGGGTCATGATTTATGCCAAGTTTTCCTGCACATTGATGAAGGGTGCCGTATAATGACATTTGTATAAATAAGACGTTGATGTTGTCTGCAAATGTTATCCTTCACCATAATTTCCCGACATGGTCAATTTAACAGCAATAACTCTCCGAAAGGGTTTTGCTTCATGTTCTTACACTCCGGGCTTAGCTCTTAGTGAATATCAGATTTATTTGAGCCACTTAAAGATAATATGAGAGAGAAGAAATTTTAGACAGATGAAGCACTGACAAAAAAAAATCAAGATATCCTGCGGTGGCTATGACAGCAGTCTTTTTTCTTCAACGCCAAATAACTCACAGAACTGACACATTGATAGCAGCTATGCCTGTATGCTCAGGGAGATTCCTTTAAAAAACTCACGTAGTTTTGTCCTTGTAGGACTTGTAGTCTTGGTCGGTTAACCCTGAATGACCCTTGCAAATGTGGTGTTTAAGAAAATATCAAACTAATTCCATCTGTATTCTTACGTCGCTTTTCTGCCAATTTAGCTAATCGCGACGACAAGGATAAAATTGTGAAATAGATGGAAAGACAAAAACACATTATGCCTTGACAAAGATTCGAATTCATTCAGGAATTCTGGCGCTACACTTACTTCTCTGCCACAGAAGACGACCAAACTATTTACATTTTTCAAATTATTTAGAGAATATTTTCGTTCACTGAAAATTAATGGAAAGACTAAAAATCATCAAATGAAATAGGTCTACAAGTTAGATAAAACTAAATTAATGCTTACTGGAAGAAAGCAATGTTTCCTTTATTTTCCTAATGCCTCAGACCTCCCCGATGGCGCAGTGGTAGCGTCGTCGCCTTGTATTCAAGGGGTGCTGGGTTCGATACCCGGTGAAGGCACATAGTAGTTCGGATCCTACTTTAAACTTTAGGTCCAGTCCCGATTAGTCTTACTGTGCATAAAGTGGACTTAAAAAACTGTTTTTTTGACTTTATGGGTGTGAGTGATCGGAGTTTATGGGTCCGGGACGGGATCGATACGGTTTATAAAACTATTCCGATCTTCAGGACAGAAAATTTCACGTATTTCCCCACTAGTTTAGAAAATTTTATGGATGGGTAATGTTCAGAATTTCCGAACACTCCTGAAATTATTGAGTTCCACGCACATTTTGTCCCCAAAGAAATTATTTTCGGTATTTTGATGCCATTTCTAGAAGATTTCCCTTCTGATAATTAAGTATATCCAGAATTCTTATTTCGCGATCATTTTAAATTCCTGACCTATCGGAAATCCCGAAAGTAAGGAAATCATTTCCCGAAGTTTCCCGGGACAGGACTTCTGAATCCCGCAAACTGTTCTGCTTTCCGTTGCGACTGGTAGTATGTCAGAGGTCCCAGGTTCGAATCCTCGTCATTGTGTTTGTTCAATCACCATGTTCCTGACGTGAAATAACCAGAATACGTAAACTTTAATAAACAAATATCGTATCCGATGCAGAGGCGGGCTGATTAACATCTGTGCATAAATTGGACTTGAATCTAGGGATGTTCAATATCGGAATTTTGATATCGAGATATATCGTCAAGAAAATATCGTCGCAGACGATACGATATTATTTCCGTATCGTGATATGGGTGATATATCGTCTCCCTCTCTACAATATATTTCGCAAAAATAACGTGACGATATAACGTCTAGTTAATATCGCCTGGACGATAGTTCCTCAATATCGCGATATATCGTCTGGACGATATATCGTCGATCAGTACTTGAATCAGTTGAAATGTCGGTTCTGTCAACCGAAGGCTTCGTGTTTTGATGACGTTACTTTAGGCTCAATATGTGTTCCTTGCACCCCTAGCACGCGTGGTTTTATCACAGAGAGCAATGTAATAAAAACTGACTCTTTTGAACGTTCGTACCGCCGAAAGGACCCACCGAAGAGAAAAATGACACTTGCATTAAAATAAAAAAATCATTATGACCTGCCTGCTTTACCCACTGGATCATTCACTGTGCCTGCACTTCCTTCTTCTTCCTCCATGAAATGTGGCGCCGTTCTTTCCCTTCAACATGTTTACAGTTAATGGGATATCATGAGTAAGCAGTTGCAGTGGAAGGAATCTTCCAAAGCGAGAAAAAAAACATATTTGTTTCCCCGCCATAAAGAATTCACAGTTGCCTTCTACTTAGATATAACACTGACATAGTGTTGATTGATTGGTTGATTGAGTTGGTGTTTTAAGTCCACTTTATGCATAGTAAAGCAAATTTGGACTGGACCTACAGTTTAAAGTAGGATCCGAACCACTATGTGCCTCCACCGGGTATCGAACCCAGCACCCCAGCACGCTACCACTGCGCCATCGGGGAGGCCTGAGGCATAAGGAAAAGAAACGAAGCATTGCTTTCTTCCAGTAAGCATTAATTTAGTTTTATCTAACTTGTAGCTTCCTTGACTGAAATATTGATTTTACCCATGTGTTATGTCGCCCCTCCTTCCTTCGAAAATTTTTAAGCCCCCCCCTGTACTTTTTGAGGACATCATACACTTCCTCAACATAAGATAACAACATTGTGAGGACGCTAATCACTTGTGCACCAGAAGTAATAAGCCTTGTGAGGACATCATACACTTCTTCAACAGAATATAGTAACCTTGTGGGGACACTACTCACTTGTGCACCAGAAGTAATAAGCCTTGTGGGGACAACACACACTTCTTCAACAGAATATGGTAACATTGTGGGGACACTACTAACTTTGCATCAGAAGTAATAAGCCTTGTGAGGACATCATACACTTTTTCATCAGAAGATAGTAACCTTGTGGGGACACTACTCACTTTGCATCAGAAGTAATAAGCCTTGTGAGGACATCATACACTTCATCAACAGAATATAGTAGCCTTGTGGGGACACTACTCACTTTGCATCAGAAGTAATAAACCTTGTGGGGACATCATACACTTCTTCAACAGAAGATAGTAACCTTGTGGGGACACTACTCACTTTGCATCGTAAGTAATAAACTTTGTGGGGACATCATACTCTTCTTCAACAAAAGATAGTAACCTTGTGGGGACACTACTCACTTTGCATCAAAAGTAATAAACCTTGTGAGGACATCATACATTTCTTCAACAGAAGATAGTAACCTTGTGGGGACGCTACTCGCTTTTTATCGGAAGTAATAAGCCTTGTGAGGACATCATACACTTCTTCAACAGAGGATAACAACCTTGTGGGGACACTACCCACTTTGCATCAGAAGTAATAAACCTTGTGAGAACATCAAACACTTCTTCAACAGAAGATATCATCCTTGTGGGGACACTACTCGCTTTGAATCGGCAGTAATATACCTTGTGAGCACATAATAAACTTCAACAACAAAAAGCGAAAAGTTTCTTAAACGTATATCGAATTTCTATCGCGAATTGAAACCATGACTTCGTTATTTCAAAGCATCCGAGCACATAAAGTAAATTGATTGAATTTGTGAGATGTAAATAATGCATAAAATAATAATATATTATCATAAATTAGAAATGTACATAAATCAATAATAATAATAACAGTTACTGTTAGTATTTTCATGGCGTGTAAATTACATTTTAGCTTCCTTGAAAAATATATTGACTTTGCCCATGATACACCCCTCCCGCTTCCGCTTGGAAAATTTCTACCCTTGAGCGCACTATATATTTCTTCAATGGAAGATAACAACGTTGTAGGGACACTACTCGATTTTCCATCAGAAGTTATATCCCTTGTAAAAGCACTTTTTAAATTATTAACTAATTTAATTTAGTAACACTGTTGAGCCTTGTTTCATGCCTTGGTCAGCATTGTAATGTTTAATTGAATTTAGATACAAATTAACATTTAACTTAAAGCAAAGCATGATTCGAAATGTATATAAATTAAACACAAATAGTTTGTGAGAACAATGAAAGATACTTTGCATATATCACATTTTGCATCGTTTCTTTCTGGCTTTTTGGGTTAATCGTGACGATTAGATAAAATTGGTGAAGGGACACTGGAAGAAAATTATCGAACTCGGAACTTTATTGAATCAATTTCAAGTCCTATAACCCTCTGCAAAATTTCCACATCATATCACATGGTGGTGGTATTATTATTATTATTATTATTATTATTATCATCATCATCATCATTATTATTATTTGTAATACGCGTGCTATGTAGCTTTTTACTTTTTGTCTTCATGTTAAAACACAGAAGTTTGCATTTCTACCCAAAATAGCACAACACTCGTTAGTATAATTAATTTGCTAACTTTATTTGTCAGTCATTTAATTACATCCACCGTCAGATGTCTCCTATTTCATGTAACAACTGTTTCTCTTTTCCAGTGATTTATTCTCTGCAGGACAAGTATTTACGATTTTGTTTATGAAAAATATCATAAACGACAAAAACTGCAAAAATCGACAGAGACTAAAAGTATTTCCTCTCTTTTATTGTCAAGTACCAACAGGGTAGCATTTTCAAACTTATTTACACATCGGTCCCCACAGCGTCTGTACAGAATCAATCGTGTGTATGGAGTGTATGTGCAAATTTTCATGAAAGTAATGGACCTTGTGGGGACCCGAGGCCACCTGATTTCACAGGCCTTGTGGGGACAGGTGTCCCCACAAGGATAGGAAACGTTTTTCTTGTATAATTTGCTCACAATGTAGGTTACTTTTAATTTTCAGGAGTTTATAGTTTTACTGTGTTATTTGTCACATAATTTCAACAAACACATCAGACTACGACTGTGATTTCCCCCGGTCCCCACAGTGTATGTGCACTAACAGAGTCCCCACAAGGTAGCATATGCACGTATGTGTGTGTGTGTGTGTGTGTCCAAAATGTAATAAAAAAACACGTTCAAATCGTGTTATTTGAGTAAATATTAGGCTAAACTTGTGAAATAAACAAATAGAAGTTGAGAATACACACTTTGTGTGTCGAAAATATAACTAAAAGTCTTTCCTAAACAGATAGAATTGTGTTATTTGAGTAAAAAATAGGCATAAACTTGTAAATAATAAATTAAAAATTGAAAAAATCTCTTTGTAAATACAAAATATCCTGAATAGATGATATTGTGTTATTTGAGTAACAATAAGCCTAAACTTGTGAAATAAACAAATAGAAGTTGAGAACACACACTTAGTGTGTCGAAAATGTAACTACAAGTGTTTCCTGAACAGATTGAATTGTGTTATTTTGGTAATAATAAGCCTAGACTTGTGAAATAAACAGATAGCAGTTGAGAACACACACTTTGTGTGTCGAAAATGTAACTAAAAATCTTTCCTGAATAGTATAAAGTTGTAAAATAATAAATTAAAAGTTGTAAAATATCTTTGTGAGTCCAAAATTTAATAAAAAATATTGCCTGAATAGTATAAATAGTGTTATTTTGATAAAAAATTAACATAAAATTGTAAAATAATAAGTTAAAAGTGGAAAAAAATGTCTTTGTGGATCCAAAATTTAATGAAAAAATGTTGCCTGAATAGTACAAATAGTGTTATTTTGGTAAAAAATTAACATAAAATTGTAAAATAATAAGTTAAAAGTTGAAAAAATGTCTTTGCGAGTCCAAAATTTAATAAAAAATATTGCCTGAATAGTATAAATAGTGTTATTTTGATAAAAAATTAACATAAAATTTAACAATTTATCTACGCGAAGATATTCCTGCCAAAATCCTTTCGGAATCACCCGGCGACTACGACCGATCTTCCGAATATATAATTATGGAAACTACCGTCTGTCAACAGAAACTCCTCCTTGCCGTAGTCTATCGACCACCTACCACTCGCCTCGAAAACTTCGAAAACGATATCGCAACATTTCTACCAAAATATTCTCACGCAATTGTTTTGGGAGACATGAATGTCGACCTGTGTACCACCAAAGAGGAGGCTATGCAATTCCGCGATAAGTTCTCGGCCTTAAATCTTACAATCTGTCACCTAAACCCAACCCACCACACGGCCACTTCAGACTCCTGGCTTGACGTCATTCTGGTCTCGGACGAAAATCGCGTAACGAGCCATGGCCAAATTCCGGTACCTGGGATTTCCTATCATGATTTAATTCACGTATCATATAACATCCGCGTTCCAAAATTTAAGCCTAAACAAGTATCTTACAGGGACATAAAGAACGTTGACGAAACCCGCTTGAACGAAGACGCTGCACTCGTTCCGTGGCACGTAATTAGCACATTACCGACAGTGGACGAGCAAGTTCACCTGTTAAATACATTTATTCTTGAGCTGTTCAATAAACATGCTCCCGTCAGAAAGAAACGGGTCTCACGTCCCCCCGCCCCATGGCTGACGGACGACGTACGTCGACTTATGGTCATGAGAGACAGAGCTTACACCAAATACAGAAATGACGTAAAAAAAGGTGACTCTAGCACATGCAGCTTCGAAAATTATAGAACCCTGAGGAACCGCTGCAATCAGGAGGTAAGAAAAGCCAAGCGCCGATTCGCATACGAATTGCTCAACCACCAAAATAAACCGGACGTTCTATGGAAAAAGTTGAAAATTCTAGGTGTTGGGAAACAGAAAAAGGACGACTACATTCCTAAGTTTGCACCAGATGTACTGAATAATCATTTTTGTGACCTCCCGACTATTGAAAATAATGTCAAAATTGAAACTATTCGGAACATCGCAACGCACTCCACAAATGCTTCAAAATTTTGCTTTTCCTGGATTTCACCGGAAGACGTTAGAAAATCTTTACTTAAGATAAAATCGTCGGCCGTAGGAGTAGATGAAGTTTCCATTCTCATGATCAAAAAAATCCTCCACCATGTCCTTATTCCCATCACGGACATATTCAATTTCTCCTTGGTTTCTGACACATTTCCGTCGCTTTGGAAACTCGCCCAGGTACGCCCTATACCTAAAACAAGCAACGAAATCAATTTAAACAATTTTAGACCAATCAGCATCCTCCCAGCTCTGTCTAAGGCTCTAGAACATCTTATTAGTGGTCAAACCCGTGACTTCCTAGCACGAAATAACCTAATAAACCACTTTCAATCTGGGTTCCGTAGCAACCACAGCACATGCACGGCTCTCGTCAGCGTAACCGACGACATTAGGTTAGCCATGGACAATCGACAACTTACAATCCTTATTCTTCTCGATTTTACCAAAGCTTTCCAAACCATTGATCACGAAATTTTACTCACAAAACTATCATCCCTATTCAGCTTCTCGAACTCTACGGTTAACTGGTTCCGTTCCTACCTGTCTGGACGTCAACAATGTGTCGTAGACCCACATCGAAGATCATCCTGGAAAAGCATCCCCTGTGGCGTCCCTCAAGGCACCGTACTGGGCCCCCTCCTGTTTACACTGTATATTAACGACCTCCCGTCGGTGCTTAATCACTGAAGGTATCACATCTATGCCGACGACTTCCAATTATACTTTTCTTTCCCTCCTCAAGAAATATTGAATGCAACCGAACGTCTAAACAACGACCTGAAAAAAATCAACAAGTGGTCTGTAGACCACGGCTTGCACGTCAACCCGACCAAAACCCAGTGTATGCTCGTAGGCTCCCCAAAGATTCTGAACAGAATTGACGAATTAAATCTCCCTAATCTTACGGTCAACGATAAACACTTGCCTCTCTCTACCACGGTTAAAAATCTGGGAATTACACTAAACAATAATCTTACCTGGAGAGAACACGTAAACTCCGTGTGTAAAAGAGCTTTCGGTGCACTACACTCTCTTTACCGGCTTAAAAACTTCCTCCCCGAACGTATAAAAACCAAACTTGTTCAATCTCTTGTTTTCCCTATTATTGATTACTGTGACACTGTTTACTCGGACGTTAATTGCGAGCAAGCTAAACGCCTTCAGCGAATCCAGAACGCCTGTGTCCGCTTCGTTTTCGACATAAAATATTCAGAACATTTGACAACGTATTATGCGAAGGTCGAGTGGCTGAAATTAAGTGATAAACGGATTTACCATAACCTTGTCCTACTGTACAAAGCCCTAGAAATAAAAGATCCAAAATACCTTTCCGGGCGGTTTCAATATCTTTCGGACTTTCACTCCCGCAACACCAGATCACGTGAAAAATCTCTGTTATCCATCCCTATCCACAGATCTAACTTCTACGCCAATTCGTTTACCGTTACCTCTGCAGGACACTGGAACAGACTGCCCCCCGAAATCCAAGCCTCCTCCTCAGTTGTAACATTCAAAAGACAATTAAAATTATACATGCTAAACAATTGGACCTAGATTAAATTCCCAGAAAGAAATACGTTATACATTTAGCCCACGAAATATGCTTTCTATGTAGGTACTCGTGTGTGAATGTGTGTTTGTGTGTGTGTGTGTGCATGTAGAAACTGTATTGCTTTTATTTTTAATTTCTTCTAAGCTACTTTTTTTCATTGTGTTAGTAAAAATAATGAGCAATGTACGTAATTAATGGTTAATCCAGGGCTTGACTGCTCGTATTAAACTGTATTGCTTTCATTTTTAGTTTAATTTTACTTTAACTACTTTATTTTTCTTTTATTATTTTATTTTTCATTTATTTTTTAATTTTTTAATTGTATACAATTTACTGCAAAGAAAAAATGATCCCTGTAATTAATGGTTAAGTGGAAGAGAAGGCATTAATGCCTTAACTTCGCCATGTAAACAAAGTCGTAAATAAATAAAATAAATAAATAAAATAATAAGTTAAAAGTGGAAAAAAATGTCTTTGTGAGTCCAAAATTTAATGAAAAATGTTGCTTGAATAGTATAAATAGTGTTATTTTGATAAAAAATTAACATAAAATTGTAAAATAATAAGTTAAAAGTGGAAAAAAATGTCTTTGTGAGTCCAAAATTTAATGAAAAAATGTTGCTTGAATAGTATAAATAGTGTTATTTTGATAAAAAATTAACATAAAATTGTAAAATAATAAGTTAAAAGTGGAAAAAAATGTCTTTCCGAGTCCAAAATTTAATGAAAAAATGTTGCCTGAATAGTACAAATAGTGTTATTTTGATAAAAAATTAACATAAAATTGTAAAATAATAAGTTAAAAGTGGAAAAAAATGTCTTTGTGAGTCCAAAGTATGCTTGAATAGTATAAATAGTGTTATTTTGATAAAAAATTAACATAAAATTGTAAAATAATAAGTTAAAAGTGGAAAAAAATGTCTTTCCGAGTCCAAAATTTAATGAAAAAATGTTGCCTGAATAGTACAAATAGTGTTATTTTGGTAAAAAATTAACAAGGTAAAAAAAAAGGTAAAGTGCTCCCCTGTGCATAGCACCACGCCAAGAAGGCGTATAGGGGGTGTGGGGGTAACGCCCCACACTTTCTTGATCCGGTCGTGAGTGGGGGTGATGTGATCAGCATCACGCCCCTGACCGCCTTTACCCAACAGGGTTTCCCCCAGGTACCCATGTTATTCGACGCTGGGTGGGCGCCGGGGCCGCTTCCACTGTTAGAAAAGTTCCCGGATTTGATCCGGCCGGGGATCGAACCCGGGACCTTGAGCATGGTAGTCAGACGCGTTACCGACTGAACCACCGCGGCCATAAAATTGTAAAATAATAAGTTAAAAGTTGAAAAAATGTCTTTGCGAGTCCAAAATTTAATAAAAAATATTGCCTGAATAGTATAAATAGTGTTATTTTGATAAAAAATTAACATAAAATTTAACAATTTATCTACGCGAAGATATTCCTGCCAAAATCCTTTCGGAATCACCCGGCGACTACGACCGATCTTCCGAATATATAATTATGGAAACTACCGTCTGTCAACAGAAACTCCTCCTTGCCGTAGTCTATCGACCACCTACCACTCGCCTCGAAAACTTCGAAAACGATATCGCAACATTTCTACCAAAATATTCTCACGCAATTGTTTTGGGAGACATGAATGTCGACCTGTGTACCACCAAAGAGGAGGCTATGCAATTCCGCGATACGTTCTCGGCCTTAAATCTTACAATCTGTCACCTAAACCCAACCCACCACACGGCCACTTCAGACTCCTGGCTTGACGTCATTCTGGTCTCGGACGAAAATCGCGTAACGAGCCATGGCCAAATTCCGGTACCTGGGATTTCCTATCATGATTTAATTCACGTATCATATAACATCCGCGTTCCAAAATTTAAGCCTAAACAAGTATCTTACAGGGACATAAAGAACGTTGACGAAACCCGCTTGAACGAAGACGCTGCACTCGTTCCGTGGCACGTAATTAGCACATTACCGACAGTGGACGAGCAAGTTCACCTGTTAAATACATTTATTCTTGAGCTGTTCAATAAACATGCTCCCGTCAGAAAGAAACGGGTCTCACGTCCCCCCGCCCCATGGCTGACGGACGACGTACGTCGACTTATGGTCATGAGAGACAGAGCTTACACCAAATACAGAAATGACGTAAAAAAAGGTGACTCTAGCACATGCAGCTTCGAAAATTATAGAACCCTGAGGAACCGCTGCAATCAGGAGGTAAGAAAAGCCAAGCGCCGATTCGCATACGAATTGCTCAACCACCAAAATAAACCGGACGTTCTATGGAAAAAGTTGAAAATTCTAGGTGTTGGGAAACAGAAAAAGGACGACTACATTCCTAAGTTTGCACCAGATGTACTGAATAATCATTTTTGTGACCTCCCGACTATTGAAAATAATGTCAAAATTGAAACTATTCGGAACATCGCAACGCACTCCACAAATGCTTCAAAATTTTGCTTTTCCTGGATTTCACCGGAAGACGTTAGAAAATCTTTACTTAAGATAAAATCGTCGGCCGTAGGAGTAGATGAAGTTTCCATTCTCATGATCAAAAAAATCCTCCACCATGTCCTTATTCCCATCACGGACATATTCAATTTCTCCTTGGTTTCTGACACATTTCCGTCGCTTTGGAAACTCGCCCAGGTACGCCCTATACCTAAAACAAGCAACGAAATCAATTTAAACAATTTTAGACCAATCAGCATCCTCCCAGCTCTGTCTAAGGCTCTAGAACATCTTATTAGTGGTCAAACCCGTGACTTCCTAGCACGAAATAACCTAATAAACCACTTTCAATCTGGGTTCCGTAGCAACCACAGCACATGCACGGCTCTCGTCAGCGTAACCGACGACATTAGGTTAGCCATGGACAATCGACAACTTACAATCCTTATTCTTCTCGATTTTACCAAAGCTTTCCAAACCATTGATCACGAAATTTTACTCACAAAACTATCATCCCTATTCAGCTTCTCGAACTCTACGGTTAACTGGTTCCGTTCCTACCTGTCTGGACGTCAACAATGTGTCGTAGACCCACATCGAAGATCATCCTGGAAAAGCATCCCCTGTGGCGTCCCTCAAGGCACCGTACTGGGCCCCCTCCTGTTTACACTGTATATTAACGACCTCCCGTCGGTGCTTAATCACTGAAGGTATCACATCTATGCCGACGACTTCCAATTATACTTTTCTTTCCCTCCTCAAGAAATATTGAATGCAACCGAACGTCTAAACAACGACCTGAAAAAAATCAACAAGTGGTCTGTAGACCACGGCTTGCACGTCAACCCGACCAAAACCCAGTGTATGCTCGTAGGCTCCCCAAAGATTCTGAACAGAATTGACGAATTAAATCTCCCTAATCTTACGGTCAACGATAAACACTTGCCTCTCTCTACCACGGTTAAAAATCTGGGAATTACACTAAACAATAATCTTACCTGGAGAGAACACGTAAACTCCGTGTGTAAAAGAGCTTTCGGTGCACTACACTCTCTTTACCGGCTTAAAAACTTCCTCCCCGAACGTATAAAAACCAAACTTGTTCAATCTCTTGTTTTCCCTATTATTGATTACTGTGACACTGTTTACTCGGACGTTAATTGCGAGCAAGCTAAACGCCTTCAGCGAATCCAGAACGCCTGTGTCCGCTTCGTTTTCGACATAAAATATTCAGAACATTTGACACCGTATTATGCGAAGGTCGAGTGGCTGAAATTAAGTGATAAACGGATTTACCATAACCTTGTCCTACTGTACAAAGCCCTAGAAATAAAAGATCCAAAATACCTTTCCGGGCGGTTTCAATATCTTTCGGACTTTCATTCCCGCAACACCAGATCACGTGAAAAATCTCTGTTATCCATCCCTATCCACAGATCTAACTTCTACGCCAATTCGTTTACCGTTACCTCTGCAGGACACTGGAACAGACTGCCCCCCGAAATCCAAGCCTCCTCCTCAGTTGTAACATTCAAAAGACAATTAAAATTATACATGCTAAACAATTGGACCTAGATTAAATTCCCAGAAAGAAATACGTTATACATTTAGCCCACGAAATATGCTTTCTATGTAGGTACTTGTGTGTGAATGTGTGTTTGTGTGTGTGTGTGTGCATGTAGAAACTGTATTGCTTTTATTTTTAATTTCTTCTAAGCTACTTTTTTTCATTGTGTTAGTAAAAATAATGAGCAATGTACGTAATTAATGGTTAATCCAGGGCTTGACTGCTCGTATTAAACTGTATTGCTTTCATTTTTAGTTTAATTTTACTTTAACTACTTTATTTTTCTTTTATTATTTTATATTTCATTTATTTTTTAATTTTTTAATTGTATACAATTTACTGCAAAGAAAAAATGATCCCTGTAATTAATGGTTAAGTGGAAGAGAAGGCATTAATGCCTTAACTTCGCCATGTAAACAAAGTCGTAAATAAATAAAATAAATAAATAAAATAATAAGTTAAAAGTGGAAAAAAATGTCTTTGTGAGTCCAAAATTTAATGAAAAAATGTTGCTTGAATAGTATAAATAGTGTTATTTTGATAAAAAAATTAACATAAAATTGTAAAATAATAAGTTAAAAGTGGAAAAAAATGTCTTTGTGAGTCCAAAATTTAATGAAAAAATGTTGCTTGAGTAGTATAAATAGTGTTATTTTGATAAAAAATTAATATAAAATTGTAAAATAATAAGTTAAAAGTGGAAAAAAAATGTCTTTCCGAGTCCAAAATTTAATGAAAAAATGTTGCCTGAATAGTACAAATAGTGTTATTTTTGTAAAAATAAGGATAAGCTGTGAAAATGTTTGACATAAAGTCAAAGTTTGGTAAAAAATAAACTCAAAATTGAGTTAAATAGCACACAGTAACATACATTTACTACCTAAATCAATAATCAAAGGGTCCTAGGTTCGTTACCCCGTGATAAAAGCAAATGGTGAAAACTGTAGGCCCCGTCCCTAATAGCTCTCCCTTCTTCATAGTACAGATAAAAAGAACCCTGCGCTAAAGCGTCCTGTGTCTTGAAGGCAAACCTGAGCGGAATATTAATTGGCGGCGGAAACCGGTTCTACAAGCGACGCATAGCTTCAGAGATTTGACCCTTGCTGCGCATTTCCAGACATCCTTTGTTGTCTGGTTGAATCCCTCCCCTGCCCTACAGTATTGCATACCTTTCCCCTGTTCTTGCGTACTAGTTAACCTTGGAAAAACCGGTTCTGATTGGTCAATCGGGTTCTTTGTTTGTTCTGACGTTGTGACGTCATTTGACCTTGAACGCACTTCCCCCAAATTCCTTTCTCGTCTACCTGCGCGGAATATTAATTCATTCTCTCTGTCTACCTTCACCGCACTTCCCCAAATTCCTTTCTCGTCTACCTTCACCGCCGAGTCGAGATTCTGAGACAGTATTCTGTCTGGCGTCTGAGATCATCGTCTTTAATACAATAATAACATACATTATTACATAGTACTAATTAATAATATTACATATCGCGGGTTCGAGTACCGGGACCGTCTTCTTTCGTACCATTACCACCATTCAAAGCGGATCATAAACCATAGAAAACTTATTTTCAATATTATAAACATTAAAATTATCGATTTATACATTACATACTTTGCAGTAATGAATATAAAACCATATGCATAGCGTTTAGTACCTCTAATTACCTTCTATATACATATTTTTCATAAAATAAATAATTATATATTCGTAAAAGTTATAAAAAAGCAAATACATAAATGTAAAGTACTCTAAGTACTTGCAAATGAGTTCTAAATACGTGCAAATTAATTAACACCCGTGCAAATTAGTTATAAGTACGTGCAAATTAATTGCGAATATTAAATAGCGACAGACGTTATCTCACATCGATACTACTTACCGCGCATATATGTTGCTACGTTTGCATAAAAGAAAGAATTCATAAGATTTGAGTTATTCTTCTATTTTTTGCTTAAAGGTCACTTTATGCACAGAAAGGCTAATCGGGACTGCGCGTACAGTTTAATGTCGGATCCGAACCATTATGTGCCTTGACCGACTATCGAACCCGGCATCCTTGATTACAGGTCGGCGACGATACCAATGCAACATTAGAAAGGCTCTTCATGAGATTCAAAAGTGATATTTACACTACACAGAGTGCCTAGTAATAGAAAACGAAAAAAATATGTCACTGATAACGGTGAATGCTCGTCGCATAGTTGCCTACCTATGGGATTGAAAATGCCATCTTAGAAGAATCTCAGCATCGAAATGGGAAATACAAAAGTCGAAGAACTTTTTTATGTCCGCGTTATGTTCAGATAGGTTAATCCGAAATAGATCTACATTTCAAAGTGGAAACAGGACCAGCGTGCAATGTTCCTACATCGGATATCAAACCGAAATTTGCAAAACGTCATCAACAAAAGCTGTTCTCCTTCATGTTCTCTAACCTCCGTGAAAGTTTGTCGGTGATTTGTGGCGACAGCATGTGTGCAGTACATATGTGTCCCGCACCTCCACCATGTTACCTGGGATCTGAGGTCACAGGGATGCTTCAATAATACATTTTAGGTAGAGCTTAATTGTACTTGTCAGTTGAACCTGCTCCGATTAAGAGGGAAGAGATATGGAAGGTTGAATTTAAAGATTATTTACGCTTGTTCATACCTGGTAGGCGAGTGATGTTCTTGTCCAGATGCTTCTTGCAGACCGAATTGTGACTGATGCCAAGTTTCGATGCCGTGACCCTTGGCTCACTGATCCGAGCGATCCCGCGCGACTCGCTGCATGCTTATGCAGCCGTAACTTCGTGTACCGTCGTCGTAGTTCTGTTAGATGTAATGTGTCGTAGAGTAATCCAAGTGTAATCAGAGACTAATGAGAGTTCGATGAGACAAATGAGACAATTGAGAGTCAAATGAGCGCGAGGTCGGGGAGCGAGCTTCCTTTTATAATCTTAGGCTTCGAAAGGGTATTACACCTTTCGAACACCCTGGATCTTGTTTAGATCCACGCATTTGCCTTTCAGTCATTACTTCACGGAAGTTACAAAGTTTGCGCATTCTTGGGATCGCTCGTTGGTATGACAATTCCAGGAAATAAACAAGCGTAAATATTCTCTTGACAAGGTTTTCTCGTATTCGTAATCTCCATATCTCTACAATATATATGTGAAACGCCCTCCCTTGCCCGGGAAAACAAATGCTACCACTCTAGATAGAGGCGGCAAAATCTCCCTCGGACAAGCGAAATAGCGTTACGGTCCAGGTTAAGTTCGTGTGTAGGAACCGGTGACCAACAGTGCATAGTGATTACCCATATCGATAAAAAACAAAGACATATATACGTTCAAATTACCACCTCTTTACCTGTAGCCGGGAAGCGGCTAGCTGCATACCTGAAAATCACGGGTAGCGACATCCGTACGAAATGATATAGCCCAAAATTAACATGAAAATAAAAAGTATATTCTATTCATAACCAACAAAAATCAATTTACTACATCTCCCCCTCTTTCACGCTCTCACTTTCATTCACACATTCAGTCCTTTCGGGGTCATCAACACAAAAAATGATACATGACATGTACAGGTTTTATGACGATAAGCCCTAATGATTGCATTCATATTTAAATTTACCTTGAATTTTTGTCTAATCAGGTCATTTGTGATTTTTGCTCCAGTGCTACTCAAATCCTAGCCAGTCCTTACTTAAGTTCACCTTTTTAAAAAGAAACTAGGTCGGCGCGGTGACAATACATTATGTGTCCGGCATAAACAAAGGCGTCTCAACGGCAATTACGCTCACGTGGGCGAACGTTTTCCTTTTACAAGACCTCATGTGGTTCCAAACATAACAATAACCTCCGTTGAGTGACGCAAACATATATAGTCTCTAGCAGGCGGGACTTAAACACTTCGCCGCGACGAGCAATTCATATTACCAGGAAAATACTTTAACAAATAATCACATATGCGACCTGACGTAGCTAGCAGCGACACAGCACTGACACATAAAAATGAACAAACCTCAAGTAGATTAAACAATTAAGTGGGCGGCGCTTTACTCTAATAGTACGCACTTTAAACAAATACAAAGGAGCACAAACAACAATGAATTTAAGATCATTAAAAAATATCACAAGAAATAAGAAAAATTGACCTGAGACGAATAAATTACAAATGACATGCGCGACGGGAGTTTGGTATGAAGTTCGAGTTGAGTGGGCGTTTTCAAAATGTTGACGAATTTCAAGGGCGTTCTCTAAATCAATCGGACCGTCACGTGCTGACATTCACACAGATGAATACATTACCATCTCTCAGCTTCCGATGTGCATCCTGGCGTCTTTATGGGCGATTGAAAACACATAGTATTCACACGAAAGGTTTCCTTGGTCGCGACGATGAAGATGCGAAGAGCGTTCATACATCTGGTTCCTCGGCTTCTCTTCCTCTCGGAATCGGTGAACGTCTCCGTGGTCTGGCGCGGTTCAGACGTCGCAACAGGGCGGTCGTTCTTAGCTCGTCGGCGTCTTCTCCGTCACCGTCGGACGATCTCACGCGTCGGGACGTCCACATGGCAGCGTTCGACATCTCTCTCTCTCTCTCTCTCCATGGCGGCTGGTAGGCATCATCGGCGTGTCGGGGCGTCAACAGGGCGGCGTTCGACGTACCACTCTCTCTCTCCGTGGCGGCTGGTAGGCATCATCGGCGTAGCTCGTCGTTTCTAGGCATGTTGTAGGCATGGGCCGTAGTCTCGTCTGACATCGGGCAAATCGAGGGCAACGCCCTCATCTCTCTTCTCCCTCTAGCCCGCCATAATTTCCGATGTTCCTCGTTTCCCAAAAACTATAAACGGCGTAAGATAATCACGGAAACACAGTCTCGCTTCAACTTCCCCCAGCGGTTGAGGTAAGCGCACTCGTGTAGACTTACTGCCTATCACACACTGGTGTTCGCAAAACACAACAAAGTCCACTGTATACGGAGAGGTAGCACGAAGGTGCTCTCGCTACAAGGATCGCGGTAAGACTGTATATCGAAAAACCATGTCCTTCGTTTTATTTGGATTTTAAAAAGGACGCTCGGCGCTCGTTGAAGGGACGCTTCCGGAGAGGTCATTCCACTTCGCTCTATTGTCTCCCAACTTGGACGGGTCGTGCTCGAAGTTTGGTTTCTGCGGATTAAGCTTCCGCCTCGCTGTCGCCCATAGCTCAATTGCAATCGGTGCCCACAAACTGATCAATTACAACCAATTTGATCTGGCATCCGTAATTGTTGCTTGATCGCGACGAAACTCCACACATCCGTCCTTGCACACATGCTGCTACGCTGGTATAAGTTTCACATGAATCTGACCGCTGTAAACCGAGATATTTAAATGGTTGTCATTACGGTCGAATTTCCTAAGCTTTAGACGCATAACGTGACCTTTCAGGTGCTCACCCTTAAGACACGCAAACGTCTCCTTCCTCCCGTCGGCTTGGCAAATCAAATATATATTCTTACAAATTAAAACACTTAACACTTTGACATCAACACATTTTTTTACCGCTACGGACATGAATAATAATAATAATGACGACGGTAAATCTGACTTTCACACACATATATATATATATGTATGTATGTGTATATATATATGCGCGCGTGCGTGTGCGAGTGCGCATTTCTGTGTCTTCAGAAAAGCTATTTACATATGCCCACCTTATAGTCACAATTACCCTTGAAATAATGAAGCAACTTAAATGAACCAAAAAAGAAATACAAATCTAGCGAAATTCAGGGAACTAAAGTTTGCCCTCCGATCCCTAACATGACAGTTGCTGCCACTTGTTGACAGTTCTGCAACTTCCAAACAAGATCATTCTTATAGCGTTCACAGCGGGTCAGGGGGGCCAACAGGGGAGGATTTTTGTGCAGGTTACGCCATCGAGATCTATTAGGGGGATATTTTCCCTTCAAATAACATAAAATTCAACATTTACCTTTTTCCAAAATATATGTAAAGATTTTACACCTTAAATGCACCATATTTAATCCATTATCTGAAGAAAACAAAGTGTTTAAGGGTATTATCGAAGCTGCGGGTGAGGGGGGGGGGAGATATCAAACTTTCACATATTAGGCCTTAATTGACATGTGGGATCTGGGGAGAATTCTGAATTAAATTTATGGGGGACAATATCCATCTCTAGGTGTTAGATTATGGCGTGTATTTTAGTTAGCAGAGATTGAGCATTACATTGAGGGTATATCCAATTTTTGTGTATTGCTATTGTCTTAGACTGTTGCGGAAATTCTGGTGTGGAGACTAAGAGTTATTTTTTGGAGGAAGCAATATCCACTCTTCAATATCAACAGTAAGTCTAATATTGATTGAGTATTAAATTTAAAGAGGAAAATAGAAAGCTCGTGATAAGGTGTTAAATCTTAGATTGTCAAGGGATTTCTGTACTGGAGAGAGAGTTCGAACATTACATTTTGGAAACTATATTTAGCGATATGGTATCCACACGTTTTCGACCCTGAACGTGCCAAAGGAGAAGCTGAAAATGACTAAGAAAGTATTGATATCCTATTAAATGAAAATTCTTGAAAGCCTGCAAAGAAATGGATACAAAATTTTCTTGATCGATTCGCTCGCAATGCTCTGTTGCCAGGATGAGTGTTTTGAGCTTTAATGAGGTGAATGTGAAGTTTTTATACTATAGCTGCATTACAAGACAAGCGATATTCTCGTTTATGATTAACAATTTTAGGAGTGGTCTTGAGTGATGAACTCCCTGTTTAGGGAGGAGGGGCAGATCAAGTATCGTGTTCAGTACAGCTACGGAAAAAGTTTCTTTCGGTAGACACGCTGTCGTAATTAAATACTTTGTGCGTATTACGATATAGTTTGAGAGCGCGAATAACATGATTTGGGGGGGGGGGCGCATGACATGATTTTGGGGGGAGCGCATGACATGATTTTGGGGGGGACGCATGATATTATTTTGATGGGGATGCGCCCTTGGCCTTGGGGGGATGGGCACCCCTGCAGCGCGTAGCGTGCGCCTTGCATTTAATTCTCGGCGACATTGTCCATGGTGTTGGGAAATGTCGGCCTGAAAGTTATGCAACACGCTAGATCAAATAGCTCACACGGCCAATTGTGCTTTTTCCCAGCTTACCCTGTCTAGAGCACTTTTCATGCGAATAATAAATCTATATATGGATGTATGTGTGTGTTTTTGTTCCAGCATAACTTTCGAACGCCTTGAATATTTTAAACCAAACTTGGTACACATATCACTTGCAATCTGGAAAGAAATGCTGTGGGAGTAAGACACCCCTGGCACCTCTAGGGGTGCGGGTGGGAAGGAGTGACATATTAAAATAATCGAAATGTCGAATCCATAGTTTTCGGAGTCGCTACGCTTATTGGTGACATTCACGATGACATTTGAGAGAGAGAGAGAGAGAGAGAGAGAGAGGGAGAGAGAGAGAGACACTTGCTTTCTCGATCACGATCAACAAGTCACAGGGGCAATCTATTAAGTACTGCGGAGTGGATTTAAGGTCGCGATGTTTCTCCCACGGACAACTTTCATAGAAGATTGGGATAAACAATTACCCGGGCGACCCCTGGCACCCGATATTTTTGTGGAATCCATAGTTTTAGGGGTCGCTAAGATGAATAGTTACACTACGAATGACGTTCAAACCCCTGGCACCCCTAGGGGTGGGGGTAGTAAGGGGTGACATGTAAAAGTAATCGAAAACGACCGATATTACAGTGGAATCCATAATTTTCGGGGTCGCTAAGATGAATAGTGACACTACGAACGCCTTTCAACTCCAAGTTCATCACCTATCGGCATGGGTGGGGGGTGAGAGGGGGTGAAAAATAAAATGTCAAAAATGGCCTACATTAGTGTCGAATCCATAGACGCTAAAATCTATGGTGAACCAACCCTTGAGCAAGCAACACTATAGTTAGGATTCATTATTTTTCTGTCTAATAGAAGATTGGGATAAATAAATACCCGGGAAACGCCGAGCAATCAGCTAGTATTTGATAAATATGGGGAATTTTCAAGAATTAATGAATGAAAAACGAAGTGAAATATTTCATGTGTGCAAGATAAAGAGAACATTATTTACCATTTCTGCGTTCTGAGTTGGGAGTTAGTGATCACAAATGTATGTAACATGTTCAAAGTCCAGAAGGTGTATAGCATTGCCTTCAAATTGCATGTGTATAACATTAAGGTGGAGGTCTTGGGCTGTTCCATTTATATTTATATCAGGTACTTAGATATATCGTTATCATCTTGGTAAAATTTATGGCTGTTAATATGTAGCAAAATCTTTCGCGATTAGATTTTAAAAGTAGAAGCATTTTTCTTTGACGTGATGATCCCAGGCAATTTCTAATCAGTTCAGGAGGCTACGTAATCCTGCAAGATAAAACTTTGATTAAAATTTCACAAATTTCTGAGTGAATGCTCTCAATGGAACTGTTTTTCGTAGATCTACTGCAGTTGTTGCCATTAGCAGAGTAGTGATTCTCACCATAACTCTTATGTCTAGTCTTACGACGGGCAGTCTACATGCTGGCAAGGGAAGTCGAGAGCGCGAAATATATCGCAGATCAACCAGACAAGAGTGGTGGCGCCGAGAGTTACGACGTCGAAGGAGGAGGGGCTTCGCGCACCTCGTTCTACAGTGTGCGTCAAGCTTTATGCGGGTACAAGTCCGGAAAAATTTCGACCTTAGAATACCCACCCCCGGAATCGAACACAGGGTCTCCCACGTGGCAGTCAGATGCCCTACCGTCTAGAGTACCTTCGGCTCTTCAATGTGCTCACAGTCATGTATCCTTATTTTTGTGTTTCTACGAGTATTGCATTTGCTTGATCCGATTGCAATGTACACATTTTACCAGACAGATGGAAGAAAAGCATTTAACCGATAAAACTGAGCAGTGTACTTTGAAGGAAGAGAGAAAAATTAAAAAAAAAAGATTTGATTTCATTGATGCGATGCATGGATGAAAAGAAAAGCCAACTGAAATTATACCAAATCAATAAGTCACACCATTGACAAGATTTGAGAGAAAAGTTAATTGATCAACTTGTGATCTGAACTAGACTAAGTAGTCCATGAGCCAGGACCTCAAATTTGGGCGATCGATACCACACAGGGGGATAGGTTCTCTTCTGATTTTTTTTTCAATGTGTGGATGCCTGGAACTGGAAATGTCTGATAGAATCTCATAACCCTTTGCTTTTTATATAATATTATTGAATTAGTAACTATAGCCGAAAAATAATGTTTTTTCATATTTTTTTAAAAAGATATAAATTGATCACAATATTTGAATAAATAAATTATATTTCATCAGACTTATTAAATTCAATATTATTTTATAATAATTATAACTATTAAGTGTAATAATATTAATATAATCCTTATAATAATAATAAAACTTTATTATATTGCTTATATACTGACATGAATTAAATACATAAGTTTCACTTACAATTTTAAATAATAATAGTAGCTAAATCTTAAATATGCATGTATGTTATAATTTAACACATACAAGATTTTAAGATTTTATTATTTACAATCATGATCTTCTGAATAGGCGTCATCACTCATTGATTATCACATGCGGGTAGTCTGCCCTTTTCAGTGCAATTGATGTTATTTAGACAGAAGACGTAGTTTGTAGTTTCTAATGAATTGGTTGGTTGATTGATTTGGTGTTTCAAGTCCACGTTTTGCACAGTAAGCGTAATTGGGATTGGACCTACAGTTTAAAGTGAGATCCGAACCACTATGTGCCTCCACCGACTATCGAACCTGCTACCCCTTGATTATAAGGCGGTGACGCTACCACTGCACCACTGGGGAGACAGTTTCTAATGGAGTTGCAAGCTAGTAGATCTGACAGAATTTAAGCGGCTGACTGACCAGCTCCTCTGCTTTATCTTTTTTTTCCCACTTGGTCTTATGTTCTCGGATCATTCAGAAGACTTCTCTTGCTTATAGCGGATTCGGACGTTAAGCTTGTTTCTTGCAAGTTGATAAATGTCTGTCTTACCCTTCTTTACACAGAATTGACGATATGTCATGTCATTCACACAATGTACGGAAAATTTTGAAGCATACAGTAAGCACGAGGACTACAGTTTGCTCATTAGTATTTAATTGAGATCCCATTGATCTCCGAGGGTGCGAAAATATTTCCTGTGTTTGTCTGTTGGCAGGAAGGATGCAAATGCATATGGGGATTTGTCATATCTCGACAAACATTTTTAATAAGAATTGAAGCTATTTTCTTAATGTCAAGAACCAACATGGGTCATTTAGTACTATATTTTAGAAACAATTTAACCATGATTCGTTCAAGGAATCTCAAACACACAATACACACATCCGTGTCATCTGAGCCTCTCATTACGGCTTCATAACCCTCATTAGCAGCGGCAGTATTCACCAACAAATTACCATCTCTTCTTCATATTTACTGTTGAGATTGAGCACTTTGGGGTTCTCTTTAGATGTGATGTTCCATCATGTATCTCCACAGTTCGCTAAGTGTTTTATTCAAAAGATTTACAAAATGCTCTGGTTTCATACATTCGTTAACATGAAATGCAATTAGAGTCGTTTTATTCATTACGTGACTTAGGAATTTCCTTCACTTTCTGACAATCTGGGAAGATTAAATGCTCTGTGACTGGTGCCCGAGTTCTTCCCTTGTGATTATCCGTTTGGTGTTCTTCATAGACGCCTCATTGTAGGTATTAGACAGACATCGATTCTTGGACTATTATTTCCTTCAGGAAAGCAATGGTAAGGCAGATAAACCTCTTCTTCCTCTTCTTTTACTCTCTGAATAAGAGCCATATCATCAATCGCCATGGCTGAATTTCCAGATATTTCATCAGGAGGAATAATATTTTTCTGCAAGTATGTCTCTAATGCTCATGATAATGATTCTAAGAGAAAGACATTTGAAGATTTCAATTCTGTGCTGCCACAATAATTCGACCAAATAGTGTCTTGTCTGATAATTAACCTGCCATAACTATCCACCGCCTTCTTCTTTGATCAAGAGAGGAACAGAAAGAACTAGACAAAAACCATGTACAGCCGATGTTTATGCAACTGAAGGAACATTCAGAGAACAGATAGAGTAGAGTATGTATTAGTACAGGTAACAGAAATACCCTACAGTCGCTTGAACCAATGCTCACATGATCTATGTCACTATAGAGCAATATGTACACCAAAAGAACAATTCAGAAACGTACATGGTCACAGCTGTAACTCACCCCCAGTATGGTGTGTGATCTCGAACGGCCAACACCGCTGCATATCTGTGTGGCATGGACTCGATGAGGTGATTGAGAGATTGGAGGATTCCTCGCCACTTTTCACTTTGAGCAATTTCAGCTCTGGAAGAGTTGAGGGAGGTGCCATCCTACCTACAATGCGTCTGCCAAGTGCATCCCAGACATTCTCTTAGGGACTTAAGTCCAGTAATCACAGTGGCCACTCCATACTCCGATTTCCCTCGTCCTCTGGCACTTTGTGCACTAACAGAACTCTGTGAGGACGAGCATTATAGCCGATGAAAAGGAAACGATCACCTATTGCATCTGCGCCCGGCATGGCAAGAGGTCTGAGGTTCTCGTTTCCATATCTAAGGGCCTTCAAACTGCCATTTTGGATGACGTGGAGGTCCGTACGTCCCAAAATTTTGATTCCAACCCACAAAATCATTCCACCACTTCCATTTTAGAATGTTTCTTGAACAAAAACAGGATTATACCGTGTTCCACATTTCCTGCAGATTAGGCACGTCTATTGTAAGGCTGTGGGCCGAATCGCGACTCATCGGAGAACGCCGCTGAACTCTGTTCATTGTGGCCCCAATTGCGATGTTCCTCAGCCACGTTTCTACGGATTGAAAGCTGTACGGTGATTAACCACATACCATGAGTCTATATGCATAGAGGCCATCTTTAAGAAGGTGATTGCAGACAGTTTGAGATGACGCCTGTGCCCTCTTGCTGTGAGAATGACATGTTGTAGTTTCGCTGTCTTCTGTTCCAATCGGTTCTTAACAAGAGGTATCCGTTGTCTCTTGGTGTTGTTGCTGGCGGACGGCCTTGACCTTGCCTTCGTCACACATTTCCCGTTGTTTGGAACCGAATCTACAGGCGAGAAATGTAATTTTGAGACACTCCAAGGGCTACAGATACCTCCCGCTGTCTGTCCAGCTTCCATCCTTCCTATGGCTCGCCACGCCGTTGATTCAGGTAAATCGCACTTTAGAGGCATTGCACCACTTGCAAACGTTTCTCAATGAACTCTTACACTGTAATTGGACTGCTACTGTCATTCTCACAGCTGCGCACTTCAGTGGTTAATTTGGAGATATCGGCATTAATGATGGGAAATTAGCCAATTGACTCCAGTAATTGTGTTAAATATCATCCAACTAGTCAATTAAATTATTAAAATATTCACATATTTTAATTAGTGTTATTATTATAATCTTAATTATTATCATCATTATTATTAATTTAGATCAGAATTAATGTAATTGTCATTTCTAATAGTAAAAGTCAAAATATTAAAACTTATCAAAACTTTCCATTTACAACAAGGTTATATGGGGAGTGGAGTGATAACACGTAGAAGGCAAAGAGTAATGACATGTTATCACACATTTTCCATCTCTAGGCATCCCAACCTTACCAAAAAATCATATTCGAACCCTTCCCCCGAGTGGTACCGACAACTTGCCTGGCTCATGGCTTAAAGATTTCACGTGGTAAAGTGTAAGGTATACGCAGTGGCCAGGCACGTAGCCAGGGGAAGGGCCGCGAAATCCTACAAATATTTTATTTAAATGCTTATTTTATTATTAATGCCAGAAATAAAGTAATAACTACGGTAAAAAGTAGATTATATCGAAACAATTTGAGTGTATTATAGAGGAAAGAGGTTCTATTTTTATATTCTAGCATTTAATCTAAAGAATGAATGGATGGATACACAGCTTCCAAAACTTATACTTTTCTTTCTGAGAGGTCACAGAATATAAACTTTATGAGTAAAATTTACCACTAACGTTTGTATAAAAGTTAATAACAAAATACAATAACTATGATTTTCAGTACACTAAGTGTACAAAATACAAGAAAAATAATGGACGACAATTGTGTTAGACATTCACTGATAAGGTCGATCGAGTAGCAAAATCTGTCCATTTAAACAATAAATTTGGATTGAAATTGGTGTATTTTTAATAACTTATTGTTGTAAATTAACAACAATTATTATTGTCATTGTTATTTGTACTAATCAAGTTTTATCTATGGCCTGCCGTGCTCTACAAATATTTCTGGTAAGGGATGAGCCCTCCCCAAATAATATTCTGACTACAGGCTTGGCAGTGGCAGCTTGTTGTCTACGTCTACTTTAGCCTCGCGTCCAGAGGAAGCGCTGCTACCACACGCAGTTGCTCACATTATTTTTTTAACAAGTGTCTCATTAAGGGAGTTATAAAACACCATGAAGAAATTTCGTAATGCTTTTACCTTTTCTTCCAACAGAGAAAGCTGCCAAATGGAAGCCGGGTGATGCTGGGCCTCAGCCCTGGGAGGTGAGCGGTCAGTTCCAGGGAGACATTCTTCTGGAAGCAAGAAATGGGCTGGTGGAAGATCACTTCCGGTGGCCGAATGCAACCATCCCCTACTACATCCCATCCGAATTTAGTAAGTCCACTCAATTATTCATACGTTCATGTTCTCTTATTTTTATTGGATAGTAAAATTGTTATAGCCAAATTCATTTTCATCACAAATGAATATATTTCTACATCGCATACTTTCAGAGTTTTTATCTCAGCGTTAATCGTGACTGTGTTACAGTGGTGTAAGTCACTTTTTAAAAAAAGAGACTTAGACACAGAAACCGGATCGAGATGAGTCAATCTGTTAACAGAAAACTTGAAGTAAGTCAGAGATTCATTCAACTGTCAACAGACGACAGTTTAAGGTCTAGTGAACAAGGAAAGAGCTGTTGTGCAAACTGTTTGATTTCATGATGAATAGGGAAACTGTACATAGCGATAGCAGAGACTTAATATTTAACGTTGTTGAATTTTTGGAGGGTTAGCTACAAAGCCTGTAGCAACTGCAGCAATATATGGATACGGCGTAAGGGAAGGAAAAATTCTGAACTACGAAGCAGGGCAGTGTGGACTGAGTGAGAACTGTAATTTTCTTTAAGATTTATTATTCTCTTTATTTTGCTTGATTTTCTTGTTTCGATCAGTCTGTCATTAGAAATAAACAACGGCTAGATGGATTGCAATTGATTTCCTCCATGTGGTAGTTGGATCGGCTTCTTTGGTGTACGCCAATGTTATTATTATCCTTGTTCAATAATATCAGCGGGGCGGAGGAGGAAGTTTTTGTGAAATACTTTGCAAATCGACAATAGTATTAATATTGTGGATGGGTATTTTATGTCTTAAGTGATTTTGTAAGATTATCGATGCTGAATTACATATTGTACAATAACATCGCTCTTCTCGTGATTGGCTGGATAATTTCCGAAATATTTGAAATTTGTAAAAAATCAGTGTTAAAAAAATCATGAAATATAACTCTGTCATAGCCTCATTTTCAGTGAAAAGTGATCGAAACTTGGGTTGCCAATATATTAAGCATCCTTATGTACGCAAAAACGGGTGCGAGTATTTCTTCTCGACGCGAGACTAAAGTGTACACCCATAGACCACGAGCCGCCACTGCTCTGTATTAGAATTAGTATCAAAATTAGACTTCCTCATAATATTACTTGACTAATGAATTCTTTCATATTCTCTTTCATAAGCTGCCGAACAGAAAACGCTCATCAAGGAAGCATTTGAGGAGTACCACAATACCACCTGCATAACATTCAGACCTTACAGATACGAAGACGAGGCGTACATTTACATAACACAGAAGCCCTCCGGTTGTTGGAGCGAGGTCGGAAAAACCAAAGGCGGGCAGCTGGTGAACCTGGACGTAAGTAGCTGCCTCTACCATGGAACCATATTGCACGAACTCATGCACGCCGTTGGCTTCTGGCACGAGCACATGCGCTCAGACAGAGATGACTACGTGACTATTCACTGGGAGAATATTGATGATGGTAAGTTGTGTTCCATAGAATAACAAAGTTAGACAGAAATTGTTGCAGTAGGAAATTGGTGAACGAAGTTAAAACCCACTCTATTAGGGATAGAGGCTCAACAATGACAGCTGCAGAGCTGCAGAAGCACCAGTTTAATGATGAGGATATTATGCACGGAAATTTACTTAATATGGGTTCAAAGCAAGCACAAAATCTTAAGTTATGAATATATATAGGGTGTCGGATATTGTATCTACCAATATCAGTTGGGGGCCTCCCGATGGCGCAGTGGTAGCGTCGTCGCCTTGTAATCAAGGGGTCCCGGGTTCGATACCCGGTGGAGACACAAGTGGTTCGGATCCCACTTTAAACTGTAGGTCCAATCCCAATTAGCCTTACTGTTCATAAAGTGGACTTAAAACAACAAATCAATCAATATCAGTTGGCAACCTTGTTGGGACGGAGATGCGCATGCGCAGAAATCACCCATGCTTAGTCAGCTCCAAGTCTCGCAATCAGCCTGCCATGGAACGTTCTACTGTTCAAGCACAAATAATGGCAGTAAAAGCGTTCATCCGGACGGGATTAATTCAGGAGGCAGCACTGAGACGATGGTCCAATAAGGGTGGTCATCAACCTGTGCTAGAGCATCACAACATGACACGACGGGTCAGACAAAAGAAATCCAGTGGCAGCGTCCAGAAACAGAAGTCTCCAGGTCGGAGGAGGCGTATTCTCTGGCATCCTGATGCTTCTCAGTACAGTGCCTGATCCGTTTATTGAATGGAACCCGTTCGGATGAACTCCTCCACTTTCACTATTTGAGTCTGAACATGCGAGACTTGCAGCTCCCTAAGCATGGAGACTTCTGTTCCAACAGGGTTGCCAACTGATATTGCTAGATCCGTTGTGTCTGTTTTCCGCAATGTGAGAATCGTGAATTGAACTTTGTAATCAGCACAATTCCTTCCCAAAAGCAAGAGTGTGAACTCACATACACTATAAGGCTTTGTGGGATTTCAGTTGCGTGCTATTCATATGGGTTTGTGAATGACCTTTCATTACATTCAACTTATCACAATCCATCTTCATCTTCGCAATTAGCCAAACGTGCGGCAAAAGCGAAATGAAATAAAGCACATCAATTAATCAAATTACATTTGCAACCGATTCCATATAATTCAATTCTCCTTTTTGATAGTCACAACACATATGGAACCTATGATTAAATCAAGAAGATTTAGGTAGGCAGCCATGGGGCAGGAATGGAAGAGGAAATAAAATTTTACAGGATTCTTGTTCTTGACCTGATGGAAAGAGACCTATAGGAAGGCCAAAACGAAGATGTAAGGGTAACATTGAGATGGACTTAAAAGATTGCTCTTTCCCAGGATAGGGACAGATGGAAGGCTTATGTTGCTGCAGTCATAAACCTTCGTGTTTAGGAAGGTTAGAGAGAGAGAGAGACAGATGTTGAAAAGTAGAGTCGCGGTGGTCTAGTCCGTAGGGTGCCTTACTGCCACTCGAGAGACCCGGGTTCGAATCATGTGGTGGGTGATCTAAGGTTCTATTTTTCCGACATTGTCCCCGCAGGAAGCTGCTCTGGGGCTCCCTCAGCTTCAAATCAATGGGTATCTTTCGGGGGAAGTATAGTGCTGATCACATAATCTACAAAATTGTCGAGATCGAGAATGTGTGGGCATTACCCTCACATCCCATAAATGTGCCTTCATAGCACGGTGCTATATGCACGGTGAACTTTAGAAAATGTTGAATAAATATTGCACAGATATACAGGTGTTGCAAAATACCTGTTACAACGCTTGGGAGGTGATTCTACAAGTAAAAACAAGGAAAAAATGTCATGTGAAAAAATGTCGAAATCGGCACCGTTTTCGAGTGACAGGCGTGCGAAAATCGCCTCACACCATGTGTAAAGTACAATAACTCAAGAAGGAAGAAATATATCAATGTCGGAATAAAATAATACAAACAAAATCGTACCTGGTGAATACAATGGTGCATCAATTGAGGCCCAGTGTAAATTGCGCAAGGGGACTCTCAAAGAAAGTGGGGAATCCCCTGATGGAAAATACAAGAAATTTACTACTATCTTCTACATAATGTTGAGATCGGAATGTAGCCAGTAAAAAATGGCGACGTATGTCCACATGTCCCACTACTGCTGGGACACCGTCCCACACCCAGGAAATAGGAAAATAACTGCAAATCTCCTGTTGTACACGGTTCACATTGCGGTTCGAAGAAAAGAAACCAATTTGTCGCATGTCTCACTACTGCTGGGACACCATCCCAAATGGAAAAAAATACTGGAAAATCATAAAAAAAAGTTTTCAATCCCTTAATGTTGACACACTACTTTGCAGTACGAAAAACAAAAGTTAAACAATGGCCACATGTCGTTAGGCTGTACATATACTACAAGAGAGCTCCCCAAAGAAAGTGGGTAATCCTCGAAGGAATGAAGACGGAGAATGGCGAGAAAACGCACACAATGGCATGTAACATTTCCAGGCACAGCACATCTGGAAGGGATTCCACTGAGAAGCGCACAACCTCCGCACATGCAGATCGACGGTATGAAGTACAGCGATATCCAGCATCTTCACTCGTACCTTTCACTAAAGGACACTATGTGGTGCTGATAGGGGCTCACACAAACACCGGTATACTCAGAGACGTTGTTGAAAATGTCCGCCATTGACTTCAAGACAAAGATGGCATCGGCGAAGCACTGATTGTCTGGTACGTGCAAATACCTCTGGCATGTCACCAATTGTCCCAGCAGCGGCACTAACACGAGCAACGAGATCCTCAGCACTTTCCACAGGGGTTTCATACACGAGCCTTTTCATTTCTCCCCACACAAAGAAATCCAGTGGTGTGAGGTCGGGGGAACGAGGTGGCCACGGTAAAGGTCCACCCCTGCCAATCCAACGATCGCCGAAAATATCGTTGAGTAAGGCTCTGGCTCCCCGGTCGAAATGTGCGGGGGCGCCGTCGTGTTGAAACCAGATACGTTGTCTACCTGCCAGTGGCACGTTTTCCAAAAGTTCAGGTAATACGTCATGTAGAAACACCCGATAATTCCCACCACACAAAGTAGATGGCAAAATGTACGGGCCTATCAAGTGGTCACCTACTACGCCACACCACACATTCACTGCGAACCTATGTTGATGATGGCGCACAATGATTGCATGCGGATTGTCCATATCCCAGACGTGGCTGTTGTGGCTATTGAACATGCCGTCCCTGGTGAACATTGCCTCATCGGTCCACAAAACTATTGTTGGGAACTCTGGAATGGAAAGAGTTTGTTGCACGTACCATTGGCAGAAATCCATGCGTAGGGGAAAGTCCGTGGGCAGTATGTGGTGCACCTTATGCAATTTGTATGGGTGCAATCCCTCCTCTCGAAGAACGCGGAACACATTGCTATGGTGGGTTTGTTGAGTACGAGCAATGACACGTGTGCTGGTGTCAGGACGGTCTCGTATCGCGTCCAACACGTCCTCTTCAAATTGCACAGTGCGCACAGTGCGGGGTCTTCCACAATCCCACCTACGGGGTAGTAGAGATCCAGTTTCACGCAGTCGAGCATCAAGTCTTTGAAAGAGTGCATGTGCTGGTAATCGCCTATTGGGAAAACGTTCGTGATACAAACGACGTGCTTCACGGCTGTTTCGGTTTTCCTCTCCATAAACGAGATGCATATCAGCAAGCTCGTGGGTAGAGTACTCCACCATTGTCTTGTTCGAGAACTGCCCAGAAACAGGGGCACTTTCCCTCCGAGTGACGGATCACAACTACCGTGATTAGCACCCACGTAATGTCACACAGGTGTCCACGCAGTTGTTGCAAACCGAGAAAGAACACGGGAATACGTACTCTACGTACAGTATTCCTTAGCGCAATTCAACCATACACACACGCCAGACTAAACTCCACGCTGCGAGACGCAGAACAAGACAGGAAAAACAACGGTCGACTACAGTCTCTACGTAGTATCCACCAACACTAATACGTAACAGGTGACCTACACTCACAGCGCCTCTAGTGGAGCTTTCTGTACCAATTAGCTGAAATCAATCTGAGCGTAATTTGACGGCATAGCGTCATTTTCGAGTGAATTTCCTATTTCCCGAGTGTGGGACGGTGTCCCAGCAGTAGTGGGACATGTGGACATACGTCGTCATTTTTTACTGCCTACATTCCGATCTCAACATTATGTAGAAAATAGTAGTAAATTTCCTATATTTTCCATCGGGATTCCCCACTTTCTTTGAGAGTCACCTTGCGCAATTTACACTGGGCCTCAATTGCTGCACCATTGTATTCGTCAGGCACGATTTTGTTTGTATTATTTTATTCCGACATTGATATCTTTCTTCCTTCTTGAGTTATTGTACTTTACGCATGGTGTGAGGCGATTTTCGCACGCCTGTCACTCGCAAACGGTGCCGATTTCGACATTTTTTCACATGACATTTTTTCCTCGTTTTTACTTGTCGAACCACCTCCCAAGCGTTGTAACAGGTATTTTGCAACACCCTGTATATATATATATATATATATATATATATGTACCTAGGCATATATAAGAGTTTCTGTTAGTATACTAATATAATAGAAATGTAATGGGTAGGAAAATTTTGAAGTGAACGTTTCCATTAATATACATGGAATGACCGAACCATGAAACTTCCGTTTTTCTGTCTTTGCAGAATATGCTTATGCATTTGAGAAGTATGGTCCGGAGAAGGTACATCATTTTGGAGTGGATTACGACTACAACAGCGTCATGCATTATGACAGATACGCTTTCTCAAAAAATGGCGAACCAACAATTTCTGCAAAGGTTAGTTACAAGTTACTCTATTAATAGGCGGATTACATCAAAGAAATATTTCTTTTGAAACTAATTTTATTGTAAAAGCAATTAATTAAATATTTATGTAAATACGTTTAAGTAATTTTAATAATATGGGATAACCGCATAAATGTATCTTATTTTAACTGCTTGGAATGAGAAGAAGTTATTATAAGATATATAACTTTATTCTGGTATTTTTACGAAAATTAGAAAATTTAAGAGAATATTGGTTCTGTAGTTAGGCCAGTGGTATTCTTGGCAGTGTGTGGCCAATTTTGGCTCCCTGGTGAAATGATCAATTATTTACACCTCATTTGTTACAGGATTCTTACCAGTCACAAGAGTTCACATTATCCCTCTGGATAGGCTAGTTTAACCATTTCGCTCAAACAGATTCCAGCTTAATTGTTTCACGCTTATGTTGCTTTAACGCTTAATCCCGTCAATAATTGTTCCTATCATGCTTCTATTTTCGATTTTAACTCTGATTATGGATTTTCTCTCTTGCGCTTGTTTCGGTGTTGTACATGACTTCCATACCCAACGACGTCACGATGCTTCTCCGTCACCAAGGTATGTTCGTAGCAAGTTTCATTACATTAGACCAACAGTTTGATTTTTACAAGCAAGAATCAGGAGCCTCGAGCAAGTGAATGTATGTCCCACTTGCACTTGTGTCTTGCATAGCAATTCATTCCACTTCGCCTTTAATAATTATTAATTTAAATTTAACACATGTTCCTTTGCGTTTTTTCCGTATGCATATCTTCTGTTTTTCTCTTAATCCAGTGTTACATTTCGTGGTTATTGCACTTCTTTCTTTTTTCATACAATCACACGCAAACTATGAAACTTTTTTATCACATGAAAGTACCTCCCAACCGTTTTAAGGAAACTCTTGCAGAGTACGTATTTAGGCATGACTTTCATACCAATTTTTTTTTAAATTTTATTTCAACGTAAAATATATTTGTATGTTGTAAGTTGTTTTATTCGTGTATTTTATTATTAGCCTACACCATGTTTATTTTAAAAAATCGAGTTTAAAAGTTATTTTCAGAGAAAGTTTCAGAATATTACATGTAAATTACTTAATATTTTTTCGTGCAAATTTAAATACTTTTTGTACATTATTGTTTTTATCTTTATTTAGGATCCAGATCAGGATATTGCTTATTATCAGCCACACCTCACAGAAAAGGATATCAAGAAAATACAATTTATGTACAAATGTAACTAAACACAAACAATGTAATTATTTTTCCATGTATAACAATGTTAGTTCCGTTTAACTAAAATATTCTCATGAATTTTTTAATGAAAATATTTTCATTCTGTGTTATATACCAAAAGAAAGCAGATTGCAATTGTACTTATAAATGCAAAATATTGTAATTGTAAAATATGTAGAATTATATATCGTTACGAATCATTCCTTCCCATCTATTTAGTGTTTCGACGCCTTTCTCTCCACCAAAAATGTCATAGATTTCTTCAAAAAATGTCAAAGGAAAGCACGGTGAATAGGGAAGAGCAGTGTAAATCCACATTTCATATTTACTTTTTGTAATATCTTTGGTTCTATAGTTACTACACAACTTTTCCGTCACTCTTGAAATGTTCTCATAGTGTTCGGTTCAGTAGACTGAATGAATCGTCGTAATGAGTATGAATCACATCGAATTTATGTGCGTTTGTGTATATTGTTTGTTTAATTGTTCCCTTTATGCACAGATATGGTAATCTGTACTGGACTTACAGCTTAAAGTTGGGTCCCAACAACTGTAGAATGTGCCTCGTTGGGATATCCAACCAGGGACACGTTTATGTAAGGTTCAGCTAATGGTAGTTTATCAAGTTGTAAAAAAAAGGAAGCCTTGTAATGAAGGGGACCCGGGTTCGATACCCGGTCGAGGCACTTTAAACTATAGGTTGAGTCCCGATTACCCTTACTGTGCATAAAGTGGACTTAAAACAGCAAATCAATCAATCAATGTTAAGCGGGGAGCCCGAGTTGTGCTCGGGCATTTGAATTTGGCGGCTTTTTGTGCATTTCAGATCCAGTCAATGTTGCCGTAGAGGGGAATTATTTTCTTTAAATGGATATACAGTAGTACATACATAGATACATTTCGTTTTGTACAGTTTGCTTGAATGTTTGTGTGTTCATTCCCCTTTCTCTCATTTACAAAACATGTAATCTTATATTGTTATAACGTTGTTCAGAGCCATGTGCCCTCTGGGACAGGGGCTTGCTTACTGGTGCTTCCTGAACTGGGGTCTAAGATTCAACATACGATTTACTTTAAATTCTCTCCTTGACAATGTAGTGAGAAAGTTTACTTTAAATTATGTGTGCAGTAGTTTCAATTCCCATTTAGGTTTAAGTTACACACATTCTCTCTCTCTCTCTCTCCACCTCTTTCTCTCTCTCCCCTTGACAATGTAGTGATACAATTTACTTTAAATTATGTGTGCAGTAGTTTCAATTCCCTTTTAGGTTAAAGTTACACACACACTCTCTTTCTCACTATCTGTCTCTCTCTCTCTCTCTCTCTCTCTCTCTCCCTCCCCCCCCCCCCTTGAAAATATAGTGAGAAAGCTTGCTTTAAATTATGTGTGCAGTAGTTTTAATTTCCATTTAGGTTAAAGTTACACACACACACACTCTCTCTCTCTCTCTCTCTCTCTCTCTGTCTCTCTCTCTATCTCTCCTTGAAAATGTAGTGAGAAAGTTTGCTTTAAATTATGTGTGCAGTAGTTTCAATTCCCATTTAGGTTTAAGTTACACATACTCTCTCTTTCTCTCTCTCTCTCTCTCTCTCTCTCTCTCTCTCTATCTCTATGTCTCTCTCAATCTCTCTCTCTAACTCTATCTCTCTTTATCTCCAAAACAACTGCGCATAGGATTCAGTATAGTATACACAACAATACCCGAGAACAATTCGCGTTACCCGATCTGAAGTTGGAATAAACTTTCCTGCCCAAACCTAGCTCGGGCAACCCGCTTAACGTTACACATTGCAACCCCGAACATAGCTAGGGTAACCCGCTTGTAAGTCCATTTATAAAATCGAAACATCCACTTAAGGTGTTAAAAAGGAAAAACTGAGAAACCCTTACTCGCCCTCTTCACCCGCATACAATCAGGAGTGTCGTGTTTAAATTTTAGTATTTCATGGAATATAACGCATCTAAAATTAACTGTAAGTCAATTTATATATGTAAGCCATGGGAGATGTCTTACAGAGGATAATGTGGGGTGAGAATCACATATTTGTCCACCCTCATCTTTCTAGACTGAAAACGCCGTATTTTTTATTCTTATTCTTATTATATTGCATTCACGAATCAAGGACGTTTCGTCGTGCAATCTTCCTCGAAAGCCGAACTAAAGAGATGTTGTTTTGCTGGTTCTCAGTTGTACCATTGGGGTGTTCTTTTTACGGAGGAGTTTCCTTTCACCTTTTGCACTGAGACATTTCCTTCGGAATATAAGTTTATCTGAAAATGATTATTTATATTAAATCAAGATTTCAGCGGATTATATACATGTGTGGGACAAATAACATATTACATGTTTATTTATTTACTTTATTATTTATGCATCGTGATATTTTACGGATTATGTGCGTATGCAGATATGAATGTGTGTGTGGAGTAATTTGCCCGAAGTTGACAAAAATTAGCAACCAGAAAGGAATTTTCACTTCAAATAGATTATTAACGATTATTTTAATTTGAACTATGAAGACATTATGCCATAATATTCCCTATCTACATTGCGTGTGTAGCGTTTAAAAAGGACCGGTCTCATAAAAATACACACGATCCAAAGAAACGAAATTTCTATCTATAAACAAATAAACTTGGCTCAAATATCCTAGAATATCGGATACTGATTTCGGCGAGTCGGACTTCTATCTGGCTATCATTCACCCTCATCGTTGCGATTTGTTCATGTGGAAGAAAAACAATGTTTAATTGTAAAAAATAAAAAGAACTTGAGCCACACACACGAGGCATTTTTCAATAATAGCTCCTCCTACAACCTGCACACAGTTTGTGGAAATAGGTTCCCAGGTTCGTTCCCTCGTACGAAGACATGAATAACTAACTGATCACATTATGATTATGATCACTTAAAATTAGCATATCTGCACAAAGTGTACTTTTTAAAAAAAAAATCTCATGCACTATTAGATACACGTTATTTGCGTATTATGTTGAATGAATTCTGTGCATATCTGGGCGCTGCACAGTGGGCCAGAATTCTGAAAATGGGGACAAATGTCTGATTTGGTGAATAGAGATACTTTACACATAAAATGATTGAAATCAGGCACGTATCCAGAGGGGGGCTTAGGGGGCTCGAGCCCCCCTCCGAAAGTTTTAGGTTTACACTAGATAAAATGAGGTTTTTGGTTTCTTGTGGTGTGAAATAAAATAATGTGACAACAATTTAAGGAAATAAATAATTATCGAGGAAAGACGGAGAATGTTCCGTAACCCTGTTATTGATAATAGCACGTATCCAAGATGTGGCACAAGGGGCTCGACCCTCTCCCCAGGAAATTTTTCAGTTTACGTTAGATAAAATTAGGTTTTTGGCTTCTTGAATAATGTGAAAATAATGTAAGGAGAGAAATAATTATCGAGGCAAGATGGAGCATGTTTATACTCCTGTTATTGTTAATAGCACGTATCCAAGGTGGGGATGAGGCGGCTCTCGCCCCCTCTCAGGAAATTTTTCAATTTACACTGGATAAAATTAGATTTTTGGCGTCTTGAATAATGTAAAGATAATAAATTTATAAATCTGAGAGAAACAATTATCGAGACAAGACAGAGAGCGTTCTATAACCTTATTATTGTCAATAGCACGCATCCAAGGTGGGAATCAGGAGGCTCGAGCCCCCCTTCAGGATTTTTTTCTGTTTACACTAGATAAAATTAGGATTTTGGCTTCTTGAATAATGTGATGATAATTTGAAAGAAATAATTATCGAGACAAGACGGAGAATGTTCTATAATCCTATTATTGTTAATAGCACGTATCCAAGATGGAGTTGAGGTTGCTCGAGCCCCCCCCCCAGGAAATTTTCTATTTTACACTAGATAAAATTAGGTTTTTGGCTTTTTTGAATAATGTGACGATGATTTAAGGAGATAGAAAATTATCGAGGCAAGACGGAGAATGTTCTATAACCCTGATGTTGATAATATTGCACGTAAACTTTTCTTACGCTTTCGGTGTTGTAGTAGCGCACTTGAGCACTATGTAGAGACTTGTCAGCATTTGGAAGCTGCACAACAAAGGTAGCGCCACATGTAGGGCGATTCGTTGTAATTTCTAATCTCTGGAAGGCGGGAGAGGGTGCGTTCTTGAATGAGAGAAGGAGTCAACTACTGGCAATATTAACGAATCGTTTTATCTGCGGAACGTTCTAGAATATAATGAGGATATAAATACGCGGATTCAATTTTTTGGTTGATCTGTACAAAGAATCGGTTAACGAGATTTCAGAGGTAAGACAATTTATTCAGTCGAATGGCGATCATATCAGAAAGCGTCCTCTGGTTGCTTTATAAGATATAGTGATTCGAAAATGAAGACATTGACGACAGCAGAACTTCCGGGGCCTCAGAGTAGTGCTAGCTCGATTCGAGGGCCGAAGAGATCAAGGCCTCTCTCTCTCTGAACTGAATATTTCAGCAGTACCGGATATTGGAGTGGTTTAATAAAACAGAAATAAGCTGCATAGATCAACTTAAAATCAAAGTTTTGAGTGATGATTTAGTTTTGCCAGAACTAAATTTCGTATATGCAGTCCTAGAATTTCATGGTAAAAAAAAACAACTTTTGTTTAAGCCTACTGGGTTCGAAACACATTCAAACACTTAACTACCATAAAGAGACAGCCGAAAATTTTATGAATGTCGAGAAGAGAAAGGAAGATGGCTCTTGTTGACAACAGAAGAAAAATTTATCCTCAACCGGTGACAATGCTCCTCAGTTTTCTTCTCTCTCCTATATTTTCTGTGCTTGTTCACTATACAGGCAACACCTTACGATTTGATATACACAGGACATGTACTATGTAGACATTTTAACGAAAAATCGGTTGAAGTCAAGGATGGCTAGGTGGCTCAGTTGGTAGAGCCTTGATTTGGGTTCTGGTAGAGCCTGCATATGTAGACATTTTAGGCGTAAATTGCAGGCTCTACCAGAACCCAAATTAAGGCTCTACCAACTGAGCCACCTAGCCATCCTTGACTTCAACCGATGTTTCGTTAAAATGTCTACATAGTACATGTCTTGTGTATATCAAATCGTAAGGTGTTGCCTGTATAGTGAACAAGCACAGAAAATATAGGAGAGAGAAGAAAACTGAGGAGCATTCTCACCGGTTGAGGATAAATTTTTCTTCTGTTGTCAACAAGAGCCATAGGCGCCGACTCCATGGGGCTTGGGGGCTCGAGCCCCCTCCAATGTTAAAGATGAGGAGGCAGATCTCCCCAAATAATTTTGCTTTAGAGGATCTAATGTATTATTATGCTTCTCTTGTAAAGTTCACTCTGAACTGTGGTACATGAACTTAACTTTAAGTACACATTTGAAATGTTCTAGACCATCAATTTGGGGGCTGAGATCGCTAAACCATCAACTTTGTGGGGGCTATGACCAGGGACAGCAAAACACATGACTTATTGCTATATACTAAGTATGCAATTATGAGTATTGTTAAAATTTTTCTAAAAAGAGTTTCAAAAGACGATGTGCATGAACTAGGGTAGTGGATGGAACTTTTGGGCTACAAATGGCTCTAACATGACATTCAGAACGAGATCATTGATATATTAGGGAGATCTGTTTTGCGCTCCGTGGTAGCAGATATTAAAAGTCGGGAATATTTTGCTATTATGTTTGACGAAACTTGTGACATATCCATCCGTGGACAATTAATATTCTACATTCGAACTGTGAATAAAAATGTTGATATTTTTGAGAATTCATGAGCTTATATGAGATTCCGAACACTGAGGCCAAAACTTAAAAAAGGGAGGGAGTGAGTCATTCATTAATTTATTTCAGTGATCAGAGCCCCCCAATAATTTTGACAAGTCGGCGCCCCTAAGAGCTACTACTTCGAGGTGACAATCACAGTGGCTTAATAAGGGAGATTTCACACCGTGTTGCCTGAGGATTTCACAAGTCGAAATTAGGTTTGTGCGGCCTTTTGTGTCGCTACGGTGTGAAACGTTGCTGTTGATTGACCCATTACAATTGACATGTATTGCGTGTCCCTTCAGTCTGAAACCTTCCTAAGTCTTGAATATCCAAGTCACAAGGATGGAAAATTAGGGCCTTGTTAAGGTTAAGCGTGAAGGCAGGCAGACAACAGCACCCTAAAGGATCATATCCAAACCTTCAGGAAGAACGCATCTTACTTCAATCTCCAATACGGAATGATAAAAAACTTCTGGTGAGTTGATTTTAAAAAAATGTGTCCGAGATAAAGAGGGCGTGCACAGGAATTTCTATAGAGAGAGGGGTTACGCATACTATTTTTGGTGGTCAGTCCTGATTTTGCCATTTTTTTCCTGTCTTTGACGTTCCTTTTTTTTTAGAAAAAAAATGGAATACTGGGTCAAATGGGGTTATGACCTCACCAACCCTCCCTTGGGCACGTCACTAGAGATAAATGAGTAAGCATTTGATCATACTGGGAAACGAAACATTAGATGTGTTGGGAACGGAAGGGTTTTCACTGTGCATTAATTGTTTCGTGATCCACCTGTATTCGGGTAGACTTCCTTTGATTCGTGCCGATATATGACAAGACAGCGGAAGCTGTGACAGGCATTTTTTAACACTTGTGAGTGCTAAGGCCTGAATCTGAACAAATTGGTGGGTTTCGGCTTTCATAAGAGCTGCAAACATGGGAGGACAAGACAAGTTAGTGCTGTTCAGGCTCGAATCAAAGAGAAATACTCGAGAACTGTCTGCGTCCAGTTCGCAACCCACAGTTTGAATCTCGCGTTGTCGAGTGGATTGTGCATCCCGTGCATGTGTAACAGCTTCGTAGAAACACTCAAAGACACCATAGATGTTTTTATGCCAGATGAGAAGAAATGGACAAACACACATACCGAGATGGTTCCGGCACACAATGTTAATGCATGGAAACAGAGGAGTCGAGTGGTAAAAAATGTTCCGATTTCACGTTCTGATTAAAATTACAGCCTTACAGTGGCGACGATTTAAGGGATAGTTGCTCCCCATTTTTTATTTTCTTGCCTCAACATTATGGCCTCTTAATGTTAAACCTTGTCTGCCAAGAGAAAGTAAACTTTCTTTGCACCGCCCTCCGCACCCCCCCCCCCCCTTTTTGGAACCCAATTGCCACCACTGGTCTTGAACATACAATTGTGAGGTTCTTACTATACCCCTTAAAAAAATGGTGTTGAGCCCCCCCAGAAAGGAATTCCTGGATACGTGCCTGATTGAAATTCTGTGGTTATTCACATGATGACAGTGCAAAATAATAAAGTAACGTCACATGTACAAAAAATGCACTGTGCTCATGTAATACAAAAATTTAGTTCAATCCATCTTTACAATACGAAATATACAGGGAGTCCATAAAGTCCTGCAAAAAACTAAAACTCTATAACTTGAAAACTATTAAGTTTATTAACAAATTACTTTGTGTGTACTTACAGCAAGGTACAAAGTTTATTTCCTGCTTGTTAGGTTCATCGCTAAACCTCCAATTGTGCACCATTCACGTCCAAACACTGTTGCAGTCTTTTTGTGAAACCAAGAATTGCGTGCTGACGGTGCTCTCCTGGGATATTCAGAATCACATCTCTTATTTTTTTCTTTTAGGTCATCCAGATTAGCTGGTTTCTGTGAATATACCTCGGTTTTTACATGTCCCCACAACCAATAATCGCAAGGTGTTAAGTATGGTGATCTTGCAGGCCAAGGTGTGGGCCCTCTTCGGCCAATCCATCTACCTGTAAATTGTTCGTAAAGAAACTGCATTCTCATGTCACAGTCTTCGTCTTTCAGATCGTGTACAAATTTTAACGGGCCTTCACCTTCTTGCGTACGATCTTGTGTAATGTTGACTTCGGTATTCCCAGTTCCAGTGATCTTCGTTTCAGCGATTTCAATGCACGCTGTCCTGCACTGACTGAATCACATCGTCACTCGATCCTGGCCTACCACTGCGTGGCAAATCTGACACACTTCCCGTTGCCTTGAACTTTTCATATCATCTCTTGATACTTGAATTTGCTGGGGGGTGGTTTCCCATATGTTGTCTGGAACTTTCTCTGCACTGAAACACAAGATTTTAACTCTGCAAAACCACAGAACACACTGTGCCTTTTCCTGGATGGACGCCATCTTAAGTCACATGATCACGTGATTACCAGTGCAAGCGTCACTGAGCAGTGTGGGCAGAACAAAACTTTAAACTTACACCCTTCTCACCCAAAAAATGTGTATTGTTAAACCCAACAGCTAAAAAGTTATAGAGTTTTAGTTTTTTGCAGGACTTTATGGACTCCCTGTATTTTTGGGTGCACTTTGTTGACATACTGACTTAGATAAACGTTAACTTTCACTTTCACTGTTAGTAATGGATAGATTTTCATTTGTCACGTAACTTGATAGGTTTCATCTGACACTCCAGTGAGTGATGTCTTCAGATGTAGCAGGCAAAGACTTCTTGTAGAAGAAGCGTGAAGAACTCGAAATTCAAGACATTAATAATATACCTGTCTGTTGATATAAACACTATTAATATGTAAATATTGTACATTTGACTGCATGCTATGTACATCTCTATGCATGTTTGTAGAACGAAAAAACCAACATGTTAATAGTAAGCATGCTTTGATGGTCAAGTTCTAAAAATATGAAGGTACGAGTAGAAACAATTTTAAAATTTACTGTAATATATATATACTGATCACATCACCCCCACTCACGACCGGATCAAGAAAGTGTGGGGCGTTACCCCCACACCCCCTATACGCCTTCATGGCGTGGTGCTATGCACAGGGGAGCACTTTTTTTACTTTTTTTACTGTAATATATTTCCTACAATAAAGCATGAATTGAAGGCAACACACGTAATATGACAAGAAAAAAATGATCGGCGACCAGAACTCGTATTTCAAAACAGAACATGCGCCCCAAGGTGGTGCCGCTATCCACTGCACCAAATTAATGTACGGATATTGTCCCGCCTGGTAGACCGGATATCCTGGTCACAAATTCTCCAGCACAACCTAGCCAAGCGAATTCTAGCAATTACGCTGCTTAATTTCCATATTTGCATGGACATTGGTAAGCTCTGCCAAACAAAACAAATCTTCTTCTGTACCATTTTAACATTTTTATTAGTGTTGCCCACGGGACGAGACGGGACAGGCTTTTAAAAATTCGAGACGAGACGAGATTGATCATGTGTCCCGAGACAAACGAATATTTTCGAGACGAGACAGCATTTCCACGAGACGAGACAGGCCAAAGTCTCGTCTCGTGGGCAACACTAATTTTTATGAATCATTTATTGTATAATTTGACAGCGAAGTTGTGAGTGTGGAACTTCGATAGCTACATGAGGCAGCCATGTTGCTTCGCAACTTCCAGTTAGGTTGGTAACTGCAAGAGGGAGTAGCAGTAAAGGTAATCGCCACCAGAGTTCCAGTTACGAGCTAAGTGTACATACTTTGAAAAACATAAATTTTTACAAACTTCCAGTTACATGCTAACATGAACCTTAACTGAGCATTAAAAAACCGGCCCTTAATGTTCTTGATTCTTGCTTCTTGAGCCACCTCAGAGAACTGCCGATTGTAACTGCCGTGCATATAATACCAGAAATATTCTGCTACAAGAAGTTTCGCAGTCTCCAACCCATATTCACGAAAACTGAGACTGTTAATATATGGTGACTTGACGATAGAGTTTAGAAAATAGCCTGCATCGTTTGATTAAGACCTCTTTGACATCTATGATTTCAGCTGACTTTTTAGGATCTTAAAAAAATCCGTGTGCCATCTAGCCATCAATGGTGGTGCCACCCATCTTGTTTGGGCTTGTCAACGATGATGTCCGTGGCGTGTTTGAATTTCTCCTGGACGTTCGTTTATCGGGCTTTCTTTTTCCCTTATTCTTCTCCACGAGCTGCCCGTTTTGGAATTCGAGTCGATACAACATGTGAAGGAAGAACTCAAAGAATCGAATCCATGCACGTAGGATTGACAATTGAACTGAGTATTTGCCGATATTCGAGTGACCTCGTCAAAATGGTTTTCATCTCTGTCGGCGAAGCGCCGAGGATGTACCGCTTACTTTGTTGCAAACTAACGTGTGAAAAGCTGTAAGATCTTCCCGAATTCAAGTTGAGGTGTATGTAGAACTGAGATGCTGTATCTAGTCCCCAATGTATTCCTATTCTTCTCGATTTACGTTAAATATTACATTCCAATGCAATTCTATTTCAATGCAGGCGTGTTCGTTTTGTGAAGTCGTATGCAACTGATATTCTGTTTACATTTCGTAACTGCATATAGGCACGAGTTGGCAGCCAGTTTTCTCTTGGTTGCATTTATAAGACCCATTCAATCATTCGGCATAAACATCATCATCCCATCTTGTCCCACAAAACTTGAAAGTATAATGAAAGAAACACACATCATTGCAACTCAGGTGAAAACGGCAGCGTATGATGCTGCTTGTATAACAGCGCCCACAATTTAGTAAATCAATTCATACTCCACCCAAGGAAAGTACACATCTTGATAATATGCGCAACAGAAGCCAAAACAGATATCGTTCTGATAATTCAACACATGTCTCAGCAGGTGAAACTGTGCGTAAGTCGACTGCGAAATTACATTTTGCAAATCTGCGGGTTTCGCCCACCTTAAATCCTCATTTATGTTAACACCTGAATAAAACTATTTGCGTTTTGAGGCAGCCCCTTCACTGTTCTACAGGGAACTAATGGTTTAAAGGCTCTGCTTTTAAGAAAGAATATCGATTTTTGTACTCATTTTCAGAATTCTGGCGCACTGTGCGCTGGTGTCTCTATTGATTTCGAGCAAAAAAAATATCATTTGACGCTAAGGCCTGAGTACGTTTAGAAAATTTTCTTTGAACTGTCAAAACCAGTAAGTTATTTCTCGAAGTTGGATATAACCTTACCGCTTGCAAAAATGGAGATAGATTTTAACCAGGAAAGAAAAGAAACTGTAAGTAGAGTATACGTTTTCTCCCAGGGCACTATTTTTCCTTTCGGAAATGTTGATATTCCTATGAATTTTCATGGTTTTGAGACCTTAACATCTCGAAACAGGCATTCTTCTAGCTGTGATCATGACAACATTTCATGTTTTTAAAAGAGTCGAGGTTTCTTTTAGGCCTTTTTAACGATCATGTTCGAAAACGAGCATTTTGATAGCTTTGACCCAACCCTTCCTCCCATTTCTTTAAGTTTTTGGTGTTTGTGACTTTTCTGTCGCAATTATCACGACGCTGAGGCGAGCGACGAAGCTTCTAGAAAAAAAGGTTTTTTTTTGGTTTATATATATAAAACATGTCTATGAATGTTTTTGGATTTAAGAAGCATAACATTCTTCAGCCGGTGGAAACTTTAGTGAACATCGAAGTGATAAGAGAAATGCGTGATCAACTGAATGGCGTGATCATTGTGCATTTGAACAGCATATGGCAGCAAGTAGATGACGATACAGGTAAGAAATTATATGTATTTAATAACAATGAGAATTACTACAAATTTCCTGTCGGAGGAAAGCTGCAGATTTGCGTGTCACCTTCGGATGCAGCGATCGTCCATGTGGGTCGAAGTTTATACAGAATCAAACATTCTGACATCAATTCTAACACCACGTACAACGTGGAAGCAGGTGAATTCTTGTTTGCTTAAATGATTGGTGAATTTAATAAACTGCTTCCCCTTTTCATCGAATTGCGAAATGTTTATTCTCTTGTGAGTCTCACGTAAGTATATAGAAATACCCAGCTATCACAATGCCTAACGATATTTTCGGAAATACACGGCGTCAAGAGATGCCACACAACAGTGGGGAACTCGTCAGATTGGACGAAACTACGCATAGATTTGCAAACTTTGCAGAATACATTAAATTCGAGTATACAGACTGAAATTACCAACCTTCAAACCCAATTGATAGATCCCATATTGAAAATCGATGCAGAACTTAAATCTTTATTACAGAATTACGTTAATTTAACTTCTATAGAAAGCGTGGAAGATATTCAATTGAGTGTAGGCTCGTTACAGAGCGGATTAGTAAAACTACAGCACCTTCAAACTAAAGATATGAAACAACTGAAACTTGAATTTGAAGAGCAAACTGCTAACATGCAGATGAACTTGAAGAACTGCAAAATTTGATGCAAAATATTGAAAATGATTTTAATGTCGAACAGATGATTAATGCTATCGTTAATTTACGCGAGGAACTTGAATCCTACCAAATGACCACCCTGACATTAGAAACAATCAAAGAAAAACTTCAAACGGAAGACATTCACAGTATTCTCGCAGAAATTAAAAATAATTTAAAACTTTTAGAAGACACCATTACCAACGTACCCTCCTCTGAAGAATTAAAAGTGATCAGCAAGAGTGTGGCAAATATAAAACTGCAATTGGAGACGTTCGAGGATTTCGGACGTGTCCAAGAAACGATTACAAATATTTAATCAGCTTTGGAGTCAATGAATGATGGAATTAAAAATTGTCATGCTTTGATCGAAACCTTCCAAGATCAAATATCTCTGTTGACCAGTATTCAAGAAACATTAAGTACTGTTCAGCAAAAAATTGTTTATTTAGAAATTTGAATGTCAAAACAAATCTCACTCATTTTCATCATGTTTTAGATAATATAGATAGTATGCGTGATCTTGAAACTTTGCGAACATCTATCCCATCCCAAGATGATTTAGCACAATGGAAAGCAACTGTGTCGGCATTATCAGGCTAGGGATGTAGAAAGTACCAAATCCTCCTTGACCACGCTCGAGAACAGAGTAGCTCGTTTTCCTACCTCACAAGAACTGCATACTATCAAAACGACTATTGCACACATACTAAAGCAACTAGAATCAGAAGCTACAAACAGAAGCAATTCAGAATGAAATTGTTAGGTGTCGAAACATGGTGTCTACTTTTTCTACGACACAATGCGTGACCGAACTTCATGCCCAGTTAATGGAATTGCAAACCCTAGTGAATGATCTAAACTGAATATTCTGGAAAGTCTTCAGCAAATTATTGCCAGTGTCAGATAGCAGGTTCGTACTCTCGAATCCAATGCCGCCTCGCATGAATCGACGCTGGCTGCTTTCAGTGCTAAATTAGAAGAAATCAACAACAAGTATACGCAATTGTATGTGGAATTGAAGATCAAACCATCATATTCAAATATTTCTGATAATATAGTTGAACGGCTGCTACCTATCGAAAATAAACTTTGACAAATTCATAGTAATCTTGTTAGTATCGATACCAAAGTTGTTAAATTGTTTTCTATACAAGCAATTGAAATTATTAGCATACCAAACCAGCAAAGAATCTCCACACTTATTAAAGAGGCCAAATTATATATGCTCCATGTCCATAAGCCCTATTACATATTTTTACTTGATGGTACTATATTTCATAATTTTTCCTATTAGGCTTATGGGAAACAACTCACTGTCCCAACAATGAGTTTGATTAGCAAGAGTGGTTTAATGAAATCTGAAAATATACCTTTGGCACTTTGTGACGAGACTCTTTCTGTGTATTAAATAGCCGACGATGAAGAATTATCTGTTTTTGATGTGCAGGAAGGGGATCGTATGTTTGTGCATAAGAGTAACGAGGTGCCTCCTTCTAAGCTATAATTTACAATAGTTATTCTGTTCAAACGTAACTATCACTGAATGTCTAGGCAAGGTATCGTCAACGAACTTCACAGGCCGGCTCGTCGACACTACAAACGTATTCAAGTCGTAACGAAAGGTTACGACGATCTATGGCAAAGTGATCTTGTCGAAATGAACAGTGAAAATTTAAAAGGTTTGTGTAAAACAAATCAAGGTTTTAAGTATATGCTTACAATAATTGATAGTTTTAGTAAATATGCTAGGGTCGTTCCATTGAAAGGAAAATGTGCTGCTCATATCGTAGATACATTCAAACTTATATTCAGTCACTCAGGATAACACGTTATCTGCAGACAGACAGAGGAAAATAAGTTTTCAATTCCATGTTTATTAAGCTCTCATTGGATTCTATCTAATCTAAATGCCATGCGCGAAACCCGGGGTGGATGATGTAATTTTTCTGCTTTGTCCCCGCATAAAGCGGTTCTAGGGTCCACACAGCCTCAAATCAAATGGTACCCAGAGGGAATGCAACAGCATGGTATCAAATATTATTCTACATACATCTACTTGAAAGCCAGCATCATCGAGCGCTTTAATAGAACATTAAGAAGCCACATGTGGAAACAATTCTCATTGCACATTGAAAGCCAATTATAATTTCTGTACTCCAATTTTTAGTGAATCCTTTCTCGAACGTACGTTTAAATTTACTGATTTTTACCTGATCACCTATTTTATATTTTGGTTTCTTGGATGTAGGTTGATATTTGGGACAATCGACAGTAGAAATTAAATGCTTTTCGTTGCTTTTATTTACTTGGCAGGGCGTTATGTGTATGGTACTGTGTATTGTATTATTGTAACGATTATTGATGTCCATCGTTACAATAATACAATACACAGTACCATACACATAACGCCCTGCCAAGTAAATAAAAGCAACGAAAAGCATTTAATTTCTACTGTCGATTGTCCCAAATATCAACCTACGTCCAAGAAACCAAAATATAAAATAGGTGATCAGGTAAGGATCAGTAAATTTAAACGTACGTTCGAGAAAGGATTCACTAAAAATTGGAGTACAGAAATTTTCAATGTAGCTGAAATTTTACCAAGCACAAGGTATACGTACATGATCAAAGATAAACAGGGGGAGATTTTGAGAGAACGTTTCTACGAAGAAGAGCTGAGTAAAACACAGATACAGACACATATCATCTTAATGAAAAAGCAATACGTAAAAATAAAGGTAAGTTATTTGTTAAATGGCTTAGCCTCCCCGAAACCGAATGGATCGAGGCAAGCAAGGTGATCATGTAGTGTTGGATGTGGTAAAACGACTCTCGGATCAAAGACAAAATAAGAATCGTAATGGTGAATTATTGCCCGACCATCTTCGCTGTCTCATCGTAGGTCCCTCTGGTTGTGGTAAAACTACCTTTCTCATAGATAATTTCATACTTGCAACAGGTTAGTTGGATTGGAACAATATATACTTCTATGTGTTCTCCAAAAGTCTAGAGCAAACTAAATACAAACAATTGAAGGACTTGTACAACAATCTAAACATAGCTGTATTCTCATCTCAAATTAAACCCCTCTCAATGTCGCAATAATTCTGTTGTGGTTTTCGATGATGTTATTCTCGAAAATCAAAATGAAATTCGTAATTATTTTACACAGGCCCATCACAAAAATGTGGATTGCTTTTATCTCTCGCAAACCTTCTCCAAAATTCGTAAAGAACTACTTCGCGACAATGCTAATTTTATATGCTTATTTCGGCAGGACCACACAAATTTAAAACTAGTACATGATGATTATATGGGAGGTGGCATGGGATATCAAGAATTTCAAAATTTCTGTGCACGTTGCTGGGAAAATGATTTTGGATTTACTGCCATCAACATGACAAGAAAACCTAGCGATGGAAAATATAGAAATATTTTCTGAAAAGTACAAAACAATATAATGTAACAAAATAATAAAAATTGACGAATCGAAAAATTGACGATAACTTGATATTACGCGAATACGTAACCAAACGTTTTCGAGGTTGGAAAAATGAAAATCGCGGCTCCAACGAACAACAAAAGCGTCAAGAGCAACCTATTATCGATGCTATTGGTAATCTTGGTAAAGAAATTAAAACTGTCACAGAACAAAATATAGATTTGATCACAGAAGTAATACCAGTTGCTGCTACTAACATCTTAAATTATCCACCCACGCCACTCTCTCGCATTCACACTCCATCTCCTCCCAGACCACCTCCATGACGACCCATCTCTGCCTCTGTGGACCCGATTGAAATACGTCCCACAGGAACAAAATATTTGAGCTGCAGAAAAGATTATAAGGGTGAAGTGTTTGGTTTATATTCAGACACTGAACATGATGGAAGCATTATTTGGAAAATTGGTAATTTCAGAGTTAGCTTCTTAGGTGATGATATTATAGTTTACAATGAACATTACTTAGGAGAGAGAAAAAGTTGGGTGAAGGTGATATGATCCATATTTTGGTGAAGTCATAATTTCAAAATATGTCACTAATATATTTTTTTGTGGAAGAAAGCGTAATTTTCGTGTTATTATTATTTAATATTGCACCTTGTTTGTAATGTATATCTTTTGTTTCATATTTATTGTATTTTATGTTCTATTATGAGTAGTTTAATGTATCTTTATATTTGAGAGAGTGCACTATGTGAATTTGTATTTCTAAACTTGTGTAGATGCAGTTTTGTTGGTAGCATCTTTTTGTAGATAGTAAGTGATTCATCTGTACTTGAATTTGTGTTCTTGAAATAGTATAAAAGGGAGGATATCGCATAAGAAATATAACACATTCGCCACAGATCGTCGAAGATTTTAAACTTAAAAATAACTACTCGGTGTTGTGCATACATCTTGGTATGGTAGTTTTGGGGCGCAAGCTAAGCCTATGTGATCATAGATATGCTGATGGCCATGTATTGATGCTATGCACAATATTGCAACCATTCTACGTTAAGAAATAAAGCTAGACTAAGGATTACTTTGGAATAGAAGGCTAAAGAGCAAATATTGGCTCAGTTATTATTGCATATCTCTTGGTGTGGTAGTTTGGGGCGCAAGCTAGGTCTATGTGATCATAGGCATGCCGATAGCCACGCATTGAGTTTATGCGTTTTAGTTGAGTCAATTCATCGACAAGCGAAATCCTCGCCTTCGTCTCAAGTATATTCGCATTATAATTGCCATAAATAAAGAATAAAACCTTTTAGTTTATCTACTGCAGCAATGTGGTTTTATTTCTCTGTGCTGTGAATATTGTCTTTACCTAACACTATCCTGTACCAGAGAGGAGTCTGTGCACTTCACCGAGTCTCATCGCTCACCGCTGAGTAATACTGAGTTATTATAATAAGAATAATACAACGACATAATACCAAACATAATAATAATACGTTTAATAAATCTAGAACGAATCCAAGTATCCAGGCACCTTAGGGTTGTGGGGACTTATTACACGCAAGCGTCCTGAAAATTACACCAATGAAGATTATGAAAGATATAAAGAAATTTTAAAAACATCCAATGTCTTGTATCAAAATTATGATCCTACATATATAGAATGGAGTGAAATCTAGCAGCGGGAAAAAATATAGAAATCTCATCAAATCTATTTGGAATGAATTGAAAGTAGGAAGTGGGATTAAACAGTATACCACATTACCCGAACAGTATGTGATGAAGCTTATAGATCGTTTGTTAGTCATAGCCGGAGAAGAAAATGCACGTAATAAAAATTAGTATAATAAAAAAATGTCTATCATGGACATGATCAGCACAAAGCTTACTAATTTTATTGTGAACGATACGAAAGGTATCGGTTATTTGTTTAAAATTATCAACACGCTCCCACCGAAAATATGGAACGTGGCTGAAGGCAAAGGTCTTGTCAATGATATTATTAATAGACTGCCATTCGAATTATATATCCCAGGATATCAGTATTGTGGTCCTGGCACCAAACTCGATTGGAGATGGCAACACTGCACAGTACTAGACGCGTGTAAAGTCGGCACCAAGAATAACGTTCCCTTTTTATTAATATAGAGCATTATCACGCCAGCAAATGTTCTTACAGCACGTATAATTAGTCAATCCGTAGCTTGAAGTACTACATATTTATGTTGATATCCCAAAACGTACTAAAATTCCAGTTTTTAGTTCTCAATTGTGGTACTTGTGAGTGAATAGCAACGCAGAGGCAGCAGATGCCATCGCCTGGGAGCACCGAGGAAGAGAATGTCGGCGGCGGCCGACGTCCTCAGACTAGGTCATTGACCTTTGATCATAAAATTCATCTAGTATAAACATCGCGATGCTGTGTGGCGAGCGAAGAAGAGCTTCAAGGGAAGGCAATACTTGCTGACGGAGTCGCTGATTCCAAAGAGGCAAAGGCTTCTCCAAGTCTCCAAGGCAACGTTCGGCAACATCAAGTGCTACACGATCCATGGTTTTATTGATCTATTAGTTTATTTTACTTCGCGTTTTATCCCTCTTGGCTAATTTGCAAAGATGGGGATGAGGGATGAAATTATGAAATTGATGAATGGACATTCACACACAACCAAGCCCGAGCGGGATTCGAACCCGAGACCCTTGGCATCGCAGCGCGATGTGCTAACCACTCGGTCACAGGGTCCGGCTACAAGATCGATGGGAAGGTAGTTACGCCGGAAGGGAAATATTTTAAAGAAACTGAGCGTGAATTGAATTGAAGCGGTCGTAATGTGAGCTTCGCCGAAGACGAAACCATGAGTGTGTTGTTAGTGTTCTATGTAAAACGTCTCCATACATTTTTAATCATGTTAAAGAAACAGCCAATTAAAATTAAATTTCTGTGTTCATGAATGTGTGTGCGTGTTGTGTGTAGCGTTCATCTTTCATTAACATCAAAGAAAGTGTGTATCTGTATATCTGTGATTCACTAACATCCAAGACCTCACAAGAAGGCAACATGTAAGTACCCAAATTTCCTTATGTCATTCTTTTCCCAATTTGCATCTACATTCATATTAGAAATAATGGTAAAATACGTTATGGAAGGGAAGGTTCGATTTCCCTCAAGCTCGCAACAAATTGTAACCCTGTTTTTGCTTTCTCCCTCACGTCGACTCCACCGCGTGAAAATCCTACAAGTAACGGTTTCCTCCCTTCTGCTCATCGCCCCCAAGGCCACTCTTCCTGACCCTTGGTCAAGCGAACGTCAGGTCCTTGTCGTCGCCAAAATTAGACGAGTTGGCGACCACGGTGCGCGAGTCGGCTATCGATATCTTCCTGGTCACCGAGAGCTGGTCTTTCCGCGAAGTCCTCACCTCGACCTTCTCCATACCTGGTTACGCAGCAATAAAATAGGATAGAAACACGAAGGGTGGGTGTGGCCTAATCCTGTATCACCGTAAAGACCTAAATGTCAAGATCATTCCCTCTGTCAACAATCTCGAAAATGACGACAAAATCGAAATTATTAGCGTAACGGTGAAGCTCCAGCATTTAACTCGGGGAATAATTGGTGTGTACAAGGCCCCTAACATATTGTATACAAAGTTATCGCGCCTAGAAACGACGATCTCGGAAGTTTTCCCACTCGTTCACAAATTACTTATTCTAGGTGACGTAAACGCAGATTTCCTTTCTTCCCATAAACCAGAAACAATATATTTACAATCCATAATCGACTCTTTCGGCATGGTTCAGATCATTAACCGACCAACCAGAATAACAACAACCACTCAGTCACACCTCGATGTAGTAATAACGGATGACCAGGATCTTTTACACTCATTTAACGTAACCGCTCCCGACGGAACGTCTGACCACTGTCTATAATAAAGGCTACACTTGCCATCGAGAAACCAAAATTAATTAAACATTTTATCAAATATCGAAACTTCTCTACCCTCTACAAAGAGATATTCGATAGGGATGCTGCAACAATTCAATGGATGCAAATAGATAGCTTCGACAACATCTACGATAAAGTGCACTTAGTTACTCAAAACGTAATAAATCTCTTCGACAAGCATGCGCCCCTTGAAACTAAATTAATGAAACCAAAAAACTCTACGTGGATATCCGAAAATACAAAACTACTTATGAAACTCCGTGACAATGCCCTAATAAAATATAAGCGCACAAAATCCCAGGCAAACTGGGACTATTACAAAGAACTGAGAAACTTTATTACCTCGGTCCAACGGCAGGAAAAGAAAGCCTATTTTAATCATCACCTCCGCTGCAACAATAACAGCAAATAGTTGTGGAGAAAGTTAATAACGTGGGGTGTATGTAGTAAAAATATCAACAACGAGATACCTTCCGACCATAGAAACGTGAATTCAATTAAACAACATTTTTATAGTGTATGCAGCAAAACGGATTTTTCAGAAGATGCCGTTAAAAGAACTCGAGAGTTCTTTAATCGTAACACTTTGAACGAAAGAGCTCAAACTTTCAACCTGCAAGAAATAAACGAAACCGAAACAATGAAGGCAATAAACGAAATATCACCCAATGCTTGTGGTAATGATGGAATATCCATAATGATGATTAAACTATTAATACCGCACATCTTACGTCCCCTGACGCACATCGTAAATTTCTCATTCCTGACTGGACAATACCCGACCAGCTTGAAAACAGAACGTGTTGTTCCGATACCAAAGAAAAAAAGTAGTAACGTCCCTGAATGACCTTCGACCAATAAGTCTCTTATCTATATTTTCCAAAATCACTGAAAAAATTGTTTACAAGCAAACTCGCAAGCACGTTAATGACGTAGATCTGCTTCCGAAATGTCAATCCGCTTTCCGTCCTTCACACAGCATGGCAATGGCGTTACTTATACTCACTGACGATTTATTACGATCAATAGACAAGAGAATGGCAGTAGCGTTAGTATTACTGGATCTCACTATAGCCTTTGACAGTGTTCATCATGACCTGCTCTTAAGCAAATTAAAATACAAGAATTTTTCACTTCCAGCTCTCCGATGATTTAGATCGTATCTGAACAACAGACAACAGAGAGTATACATAAACCCTGCCACGCCCCCCCTCCCTCTCTCACCCTGCCATTGAAAACTGGTGTCCCACAGGGATCCATTCTAGCCCCTCTTCTCTATACAATTTTTACAGCTGACATACCTACCATAATCAATCACAGTAAAGTTCATTTCTACGCAGATGACACTCAACTACAAATTCCTTTTCCACCGAAATCGCCGAATGTTGCCTTAGCTTTGCTTAATGACGATTTATCCAGCATAAATGCTTGGTGTAAGAGTAACGGTCTAAAAATAAACCCACAGAAATCAACTTTCTCTGTTATTGGTTACCGAAATAGTCTTTCTCTGATAAATCCTAACGAGATATGCATCAAACTAGACACATCTATAATCCATTTTTCAACAGATGTGAAAAATTTAGGGGTCATTTTCGATGAACACCTTAACTGGGATATTCATGTCCAAGAAGAAATTAAAAAAGCTTACGCTGTGCTATACAGCTATTAAAGAATGCCTAAAAACCGAGATTAAAATGAGACTAATACAATCACTGATCTTTCCTTCAAGGAACTACCTGCCATGAGTTCGACACGTAATGTAGGTCTTAGTGAGTTTGGTAGTTTAGACATTCAGCAAGAATGTAGTCCTACTCAAGTACTCCCTATTAATCAGACTAGAGTGAAAGGGTTACCAAGATCCTTTAATACTTCATGGATTGATCATAAACCTACGGAACATTTTATTCAATTTTCAGATTCGGAAGACGAAAGTTCAGCTCTAAATGCAATAAGAAATTCTTACCCTATATTTTCTGGGCATACTTCTGGAAAAAATTAAAGTCATGTTGCCCAAACAACCTTGAAAGGGATACTTAATAAAGTCCCATGTTTAAGTGATAGATCTGATGAACTTTTTGCCTTCTTGTACGAGGTAGACTGTATTGTTGGGCAAAATGTCTTCCCTCTAAGAGAATTATTGTTAGCATTAATTCCTAAGGTGCACGAGAAAATCATGAAAATATGGATGGAAAGTGTGGAACGGGCATATATATTCCTGGCAATTTATAATTGATACCCTAATGGATAAATTCGTATGTACCTTAGGCAGTGAACATTTAATAGCTAAATGGGTATTGAAGAAACAAGGGGAAACTGAATATAATTTAGAATTTTTAAAAAGTAGAATGCGTACAGCACGTATACTTAGTGTTTCGTGGACGGAAGAAGAGAAATACAAATTATTTTTGGAACGTTTGTTGCCTAAATATTCGGAAGGGTTATTTTTTGGTGGTGTTTTTCCTAATTCATTTGCTGAATTTCAAGTGGCCTTGACTAACATTCAGAAACATCATAAGCTTGCACAGGATTTTTATGGGAATACTAAAAAAGGAAAAAGGGAACTTTTATTCTCCCCAACCACTCCCGAATAAAGACAGAACAGTGAATCAGTACCGTAAGTACCAGGGATTTAACCATAGAGAAAATAATTTCCCTGTAAAGAGAAATATGTTTTCAATGCAAAAAAATAGGAACTAATTCTCCTAATATTAAGTGTCATGCTATTTTCATTAACTGTATGGTTGCACAACAAGAATTATTATCTAGTGTGGAAACAGGAAGCACTCACAATATTTTGAAAGAATCCTTGTGGGGCAATATTCAAAAGAACAGGAAATGTAATGAACAGGATGTAAACTTTCAAGTTAGAGTTATTAATTCGAGTGTGTTGCAAATGCATAATAAAGTAGGGTTACCCTTGGTGATAAATGAAGTGGCATGGCCTGTCGAATTCTACGTATGTTGTTGCGAAGAACTTGTCTACAGACTGTGTGTTACGATTAAACTTTTAAATAAAAACAGGCATTGAGATAAATTTGGAAAATGGTTTAGTTACTTTGAAACATTCGAAACATAGTGTACCTATTGTGTGGAATAGTGGCAGTATTATTAATGGATGTGACATATTTCAGGATAGTGGTAACTCCTTTTCTACAGCAAGTTCTGGATCCCAACGACTTCATTCAAACTACATTCTGGAGGAGGAAGTAACGCACAGACAAGAGCTCGGCGCACTGCTGCACGTGACCAAGGTCAGCGTTGGAAGCAAAACAGAAGACCCGCCCCACAACAGAGAGGTCAATGTCTCAATGCAGCTTTTTCGGAGGAGATATACTATCAAAATGAAATAGGTATGTTAAAGGAAGTGTTTTCTGATGTTTTGTGTGATAATGAAGTGGGATGCATTAAGGATTTTGAATATAAAATTAAAGTAACAGATAATATTCGTTAGAGTTAATCCGTATCCTGTGACACGTGAGAAACGTCTTGAAATGGAAGAAATAATACAGGACTTATTAAAGAAGGGTATTATTGAAGAATCTACTACCAATTATTGTAGTCCCTGTTTCCTAGTTAAAGGAAAAACCAACAGCAGGCTTGTTTGTAATTATTCAGAATTGAATAAAAATATAGTTTACGATTCTTTTCTAAATAGTGTACTGGAAGAAACACTAACATAACTTTGTCAGGGTTTTATATATAGTGTTTTTGATATAACAAAGGCCTTTCACGACGTAAAATTAACAGAAGAATCCAATCCATTAACAGCCTTTGCTACTAGTTCTAATTTGTATCAGTACACTCGTGTACCATTTGCAGTTTTGATAGAAGTAGCAGTTTGTCTAGAATAATGTATAAAATTCTAGGGGATCTCAAGGGAACTATTTTAGAATTCTACGCGGTTGATGTGATTACATTTAGTAAAGATAAGGAATCACATTTACAAAATTTACGTGCTGTATTTGAAAGATTTCGTAAATGGGGCGTTATAATTTCACCAGAGAAAAGCCAGTTTATGAAAAATGAAATTAAATATTTAGGATTTATTATTAGAGATGGTACACTGAATATAGATCCAGAACGTTTAGAGGCGATAAGAAAGATTCCCAAGCCTAAGAACATACGTGGACTTAACAAATTATGTGGTTTCCTATCATATTTCAGTAGATTTATTCCTGATTTCCAAGAATTAATGGGACCCCTGTATGAATTAAAAACTAAGGGAGTAAAATTTAAATGGGGACAGGCTCAAAAATTGGCCTTAGAGAAAATCACAAAATGTCTCGAAAATAATGTAATATTAAAGTTACCAGATTTATTGTAAATAAGCCTTTTGTAGTACAAGTAGATGGTAGTTTAAAAGTGTATGGATGTACATTGTTACAAAAGAATGACATGGGTATATTAAGGCCTGTTCACTTTCACACTAAACGAATTAAAGAAAAGAAGAAGTATAAGTCACTTTATGAAATTTAATTGTTTGGGCTCATGTTAGCCATTGAAAAATTTGCATCCTATTTGAAATTACAGCCCTTTGATGTACAAATATACTCTTTAAGTGTAATGTGGATGCTAAAAAGAGCAAAAACGTACCCCTTATATGGAGAAATTGTCAGAACTTAAATTTGAAGTTAAAGACATCTATAGCAAAAGTAATGTAATAGCAGATTTTTTGTCTAGAATATAAAGGGTCTTCCAAAATGTACTTTAGGATTTTAAATGCTCATAACTAATGAATGCGCTTTTGTTTTCAGGTGAAACTGCATATACCCTAAGTTGAGAATATACAAGTTTGAGGATGGCACTATTGTCACAAGATCAACGTATTCTAATCATAAAAACTTATTATGAAAATAGGCGTTCCATAAAACAAACACACAGAAAAATTCGTGAATCTTTCGGTGCTTTCAATCGACCCACTGAACAAGCAATTCGCAATCTAGTGAAACAAATTTGAAGAAACTGGGTCTGTTCGTAATAAGCCATCTTCAGGGAGACTAAAGACTTCACGTTCTCCTGGAAACATTGCCGCTGTAAATTACGTGAGAGTATCGTAAATGATCCATCAACATCAATTTCTCGACGCTCGCAACAATTACACATCTCTCAAACTAGTCTTAGTAGAATGTTGCTCGAAGATTTGCATTTACATGCCTATAAGATTTAGTTAACGCCAGAATTGAAGGAACGCAACGCAGAAATTTTGTAAGAATTTTTCTGTTTCTTTTATGGAACGTCGATTTTCATAATACGTTTTTATGATCAGAATACGTTGATCTTGTGACAATAGTGCCATTCTCAGACTTGTATACTTTTCAACTTAGGGTATATGCAGTTTCACCTGAAAACTAAAGCGCATTCAATAGTTATGAGCATTTAAAATCCGAAAGTACATGTTGGAAGACCCTTTACAATAGTAACGTATTTGATACTGAAGATTTAGATGTAGAAACATTGGAAAGTGTAAATTTAAGTATGTATTTTAATCCTCTGTTTTCTATGTCCTTGAAAGATGAACAACGGAAAGATTCTGAATTGTCAGACATTATGAATAGGATAGAGAATAAGGAAGTAATTCCTGATTATAAATTTGTAGGTGGCTTGTTGTATAAACTTACTAGAGCAAGTGGACAACCTTTCAAAATTTACAAAATTCCATCATACGTAGATTATTATCACACAAATGTTGTAGGAGGTGCCCATAGCTATTGGATTAAAACCTTGAGAAAGATACAACGGATAATACTGCGTATATCGAGAGTGAGTATTTTGCTTCATATTTGTTTCAAATGGGAATAAGACATATAACTACCTCTCCATATCATGCCGCAGCTAATTTAAGTGAACGATACATTGCCACTATTAAAAGTGAATTAAGAACTTACATTCACAATAATCAGATAAAATGGAGTACAGTATTAAAATAAATTCAATTTAGCATTAATTCTGTGTATCACGAAACATTAAAAATGTCGCCAGCAGAATTATTTTTGGGCTGTTCATTACATTACCATTGGAAATTAAATGGAAACTTTCTCAATCTGAGGAAGACAAAAATATAAAAGATCTTGCTTCAAAATGGGAAATTGCTATTGCAAATATCGCGAAAATGTGGAAAAAATCTGATGCGTTATACAAGAAAAGATATTCTGATATCATATTTTCGGTTGGTCATCTAGTTCTTGTACAGTCTCAAGAAATTTCAAAATTGTCTGATAAAATTACTAAATCTTTATGTCTGAAATATCAGGGGTCATATTTGGTTAAAAAGTTCTTCGGTGGAAACACACTTCTGCTGGAAGACTGTAGAGGCGCTAAGAAGTTGCGAAGGTAACATGTAAGCTTTCTCAAAATATATCTTCCTCGCCTAAATCCATAGCTTTATGCTTAGCTACTCGAGACCGACGAGTTTGTGTTGTCTTATCTTTGTATATATCTGTGAAAAGTACGTACTCCTGTCTCTCTAGTTAAAATTTGTTGTTTGTTTAGTTTTACGTAATCACGTGTTTTATGTAAATCAGTTTGAATGGTACCGGATAATGAATTGACTTAAAAATCGATTTCACCTTTATCTGCAAAAGAAATATTGTAAACTAAAAATGAATTCAAATTCATGTGTTAGTCAAAAGTGTGTTTACATATATATAATTGTACACAGATACTGTTTCTTGTCCTTGTGTATTTTAGGAGATATGCTGGTATAAGTTCGACATAGAACAACTACACATGCACACAGCGTTACCCGAAGACCAAGGCATAAATTGGTATCTTTATATATTCGTTACAGTTAGAAAAGGTGTTGTTATATTCTATTGTATATTTTTGAAGTAAGAGGGGGAGGTTATCATCACCCCATTTCATAGCTGTACGATTTGGCAACGCTACATCACATGGTATGACGTCACGCTACGTAATATAGAGGCCTCGTGTCCGAGCCAGGAGAATCGCTGGCCCACTTGGTCTCGGGTAGCGAAGCTACACACATACGTCAGGGGAAAGCTCCACTGCAGTTAAGTATTTCAAATAAACCACGAATTAATTAATAACGTAAACCGCTAGTAGTATAAAAGTATATACTACTGGGACACTTATAGCGTACAAAAGAAGAGCTCATATGATTAAACAGCCCGATTTGCCCACACTTCAAATTAAGCCAAGATGCCTATAAGCCCCAATTCTTCAAGTGTGATATGCTCTTAATTCTAAGAATTTTGAATCCTAGTGTACAAAAGAAGAGTTCATATGCCCCGATTTGCCCACACTTAAAATTATGTCAAGTACCCATATGATTTTATTGTTTATAGTGTGTTTTTCTGTCAAAATCCCAAGAATCTTGAATTCTAGTGTAGAAATGAAGAACCCCCCTCAGACAGATTTGCCCATGTGTGTAAAAGCTACATCTCTCAGTTTGTTGTCCATAAGCTTGTCAAAAATATGCCCCTCTTGATATTGTTTTGGCTACACTTAAAAACTAAGGCAAAATGCTTATATTCTCATGCTATACAACTTACAGATCAATACAATGTTTCATGTTCTTTCTAATCTTTGATCAGTTTCATGTCCCGGCCAGCAATAAATTATACACGCCTGGGAGATTTTATATGCTAGCATGCATGAGATATAATCTACACAGCTAAAAGGGGAATTATTGATATGTCTGTGCTTGCATGTTGTCATGAATGCCTGAACCCATTTCAGGTTTTGCCTTGTTCTGATAATATAAACAGGAGTGAGAAACTGAGAATATTCATTGCACAGTTCAAAATCCAATTTTGACTGTATTTAGTTGATATAGAGTTCATAGCTGTGGGTTTGAGTCCTGGTAAAATGTGAGGTTTCCTCTGATGGCAAAGTGTTAATATTGTTGCCTTGTAAACAAGAGCTCTGGGTTTGAGTCCTGGTAAAATGTGAGGTCTCCTCTGATGGCAAAGTGTTAATATTGTTGCCTTGTAAACAAGAGCTCTGGGTTTGAGTCCTGGTAAAATGTGAGGTCTCCTCTGATGGCAAAGTGTTAATATTGTTGCCTTGTAAACAAGAGCTCTGGATTTGAGTCCTGATAAAATGTGAAAGATTGAAATACATGTGGCAAAATAATATCTCCACACGTGAGATTTTGAGAATATTCACTGCTAGCTGATATACAGCTGAGGTTTGAAACCTGGTAAAGTGTGTTGTACAACAGCATAAAAGAGCAAAACTATTTTATATTGGGGATCACCAGAGCCTAGTTATTGCTGTTGTTTGGGTATAAAAGCACCAGCTCAGCCACTAACTGCTGTTATAATTGTTTTGGCATATTGTCCATAGTTCTGTTTTTTTGGACCAGGAAATTTTATATAAATAAACAATAAAAATGCCAAATCAAAAATATTGCAATCAATGCAAAAAAAAGTATATCTAGTTCTAATTGGTCTAGGCATCGCCATATTTGTGACCCTAAGAAATGCAGAAAGGCTACAAAATGTGTCCAAGATGGCATAAAATATTAAGCAAAGCATATTACAAAAGGCATAAGTGTATTTGTTCTGCACAGTCATCAACATTGCCCCCACAACCATCTACATCTGGTCTGAAAAGGAAGCATGAAACACCTGTTAATGCTGGACCGGCAAAGCAGCCACGCTATGAACCTATCCATAGCAGTTTTAATGGCCAACTTAGGGATTACCGGTTTGTATCAGAGCCAAAATGTGATATTAAGAATTTTTTGAACAGTATAAATCCAGATGTGCAGGCAATTCTAAATGTACAAAATGGCTCTTATAAGCTGTCCCTCAAATTGTTTACACAATATAAGAAGCCAAATGGCACAAAATTTAAACAGCCCCACATAACAGAAACTGTACCGGTATATTCAAATGCAAGTTCAGACAAAATAATAAGCAGTTTGATAGATCAATTGAATATTAAACACTCTGAATTTGCTGGAAAAGAGTCTGGATGGAGCCTATGCGGATCTCCACACAAGCTCTATGTTAATATTTCTGAATTCAGCCCATTACAAGGATCTACATATTTGCCATTACCTGCCAATATTAAAAACAAACAAGCCGTGGTTAATATAAAAAATAATGATGAGAAATGCTTTTTGTGGTGTATTTTAGCTGCTTTGTATCCAGTTTCAAGGCATCCTGAGCGAATAAGATATTATAAAAAACATGAAAATGATTTTGATGAAGCAATGGAGGGTTTAGAATATCCAATGTCTGTTCAGAATATTGATAAATTTGAAAAAAAGGCCAGGGATATTAATGGTAAACAATTATCTATTAATGTATTTATTTTTCTACTGGCCGTGGCAATTGCTTGATAGCACCTCTCAGAATCAGTACATTTGATGATGATTCTGCTGTTCCGATTGATCTGCTCTTAATTGAAGGGGATGATACACACCATTATACTCTGATACATAATCTTGAAGCTTTAGTCAGAAAACAACTAGACAAAACTCATAGAATATTCAAGTTGTGCAGAAGATGTTTGACTGTATTTGATGGTAAAAAAATAATAAATGGGGTTCGGGAAGTGAATGCAGAAATTTCTAAAAAAAACAAGTTAATTGAGCATCTGAAATACTGTGGCAACCATAAACCTGTTCATATGCTTATGCCTAACCCAAATGAAAATGCCAAATTCAAAAAATTTGAAGCCTTGTTGGAACACCCAGCATATATAGTCTGTGATTTTGAATCAAACCTCAAACCCCTTGCATTCTGTAGCCCAGATCCTGATGAACCTTCAATTACATCATACCAGTTACATGAACCTTCTAGTTTTTATTATGTGATTGTACAGGATGGTGTTGTTAGTAAAGAATATTTATACATGGGAGCAGATGCCATCAAAGAATTTGCACATAGAATAGAAAATGAGTGCCATGACATAGCATCTAATATCTTATTAAAATCAAAACCCATGTTGCCTTTAACAGAGAAACAGATTGAAGATTTCAACAATGCAGAAAAATGCCCGGTATGTGATTCTGAATTTTCAGATACAAATATCAAGGTGAAACACCATTCTCATACAGATGGTAAATTCTAAATGGCCCTGTGTAATAGCTGTAATATTAAGATCCAGAGACCAAAATTTGTCCCTATATTTTGCCATGGTGCATCCAATTATGATTTTCATCATTTGATCAGGTACGAGGGGTTTGACAAGCAGAATTTAAATATTTTAGCTGAAAATAATGAGAAATATATTGCCATTAGCAAAATAATTAAAGTTAATAGTGTTCCTATTCACTTAAGATTTCTTGATTCATACAGAATTCTGTCTGCTAGCCTGGCTACACTGGCCACTCAATTATCTGATGATCAATTCAAAATCACATGTGCTTTGTTTCAAAATGAGGAGCTGAAATTAATTAGGCGGAAGGGTGTATATCCATATGATTATGTTACAGATTTTTCTAAATTTGATGAGTGTTCTCTGCCACCACAACAAGAGTTTTACAGCAAAATCAGAGCATCTGGAATCGCTGATGAAGATTATCACCATGCCCAGTTGATGTGGAACAATTTAAAATGCCAGAAATTTCGTGATTATCACAAGGCATATTTAAAACTTGATGTGACCCTCTTAGCTGATATACTTCACGCATTTAGAAAATCTTCCATGCAAAATTATAAGCTGGATCCAATGTATTTTTACAGTGCTCCGGGCCTAGCATGGTCTGCAATGTTTTTAAACACTAAAATGCATTTGGATCTGATCCAGGATCAAGATATGTATCTGTTTATCGAACAATGTATAAGAGGAGGCATGGTGCAATGTTCTCAGAGATATGCCAGAGCAAATAACAAATATATTCCTGATTATGATCCAGCACTGCCATCAAATTATATACTGTATGTAGATGCCAACAGCCTCTATGGTTATGCTATGATGAAAAAACTGCCATATGCAGGGCTTGAGTGGGTTGAAGATTTTAATATTGAAGATCTTCAGGATTTTGATGACAGTAACTATGGCCTGTTCTTAGAGGTTGATCTGACAATTCCTGATGATTTACACAACACATTTTCTGATCTGCCCCCAATTCCTGAGGTTAAGTTTTCACCTGGCTCTAAACAGAAGAAATTGATGATGACTCTAGAGCCGAAACAGGATTAAGTCATATATTACAAAAACCTCCAGTTCCTGATGAATAATGGTGTTCAAGTGACCAAACTTGAAAAAGTTTTGAGGTTCAGGCACTCAAGATGGTTGAAGCCATATATTGATACAAACACAGAGCTTCGAACATCTGCAATGAGCCAATTTGATAAGACCTTGTTTAAATTGATGGTCAATTCTGTGTATGGCAAAACAATAGAAAATGTCACAAAACATATTGATGTTAAAATAATTACTGACCCCAGCCGGAGCAAAAAATTGATTGCAAAGCCCAACTTCAATTACAGAAGAATTTATGATGAGAATATGGCACTTTTCAACATGAAAAAAACAAAGATTAAGTTTGATAAGCCTATTTATGTAGGGGCTGTGATATTGGAATTGGTCAAATTACACATGTTAAAATTGTATTATGATGTGTTGAAGCCTTTTTATAAGGATCGTGTAAAACTGATGTACATGGACACAGATAGTTTTGTTCTTGATATTCAAACAGAAGATGTTTATCAAGATATAACACAGCCTGAATTGTTTAAATATTTTGATACCAGTGAACATACAGAGATTCAACACCACAACAAAAAGGTGCCTGGCAAGTTAAAAGATGAGACACTTGGTGATGTTATTGTGGCATTTGCTGGGTTAAGGGCCAAGATGTACAGTTTTGAAACATGTAGTGGCGCTATTGCCAAAAAGGCCAAGGGCATTGGCAGAGTGACTGTAGACAAAGAGCTTGAATTTGAAGATTACAAAAATTGCCTCAAATCATGTAGCACAATCAGAACATCAGAATCCAGAATTCAGAGTGTGGATCACTTGTTGACTACAAATATTGTAAGAAAAGTGGCTCTGGACCCACATGATGATAAGAGATGCATTTTATCATGTGGCATACATACTCTACCATGGGGTCATTGTGATTTGAAAAGTGGTAATCAATGCCCAATTACAGAGCATGATTTGAAATAAATAAACATGCCTATGAACTTATTTGGGTTCAAAAAACAGGCTATTATGGACCTGCCAACAACACAACCCTCTTCTGATATAATATCTAAACTAAGTGCTTTGTTAATTATTCATCTGAACAGCATACTTACAGATGTTGATGATGAAACAGGTAAAACATTGTATATATTTAACAATAATTTAAATTATTACCAATTACCTGTAGGTGGTCAATTGCAATTTATTACAACCCCTGAGGGTAATGTCAACATTTCAGTAGGGAGAAATATTTATAGAATTAAGCACTCAAACATGGTTTCTGGCACTGTATATACTGTTTTTGCTGGTGACTGCTTATATATTGAGGTCCCGGGATCATATGACAAGCTTATACCTTTTTTATAGAATTAAGAATCAGATATTCAATAATAAATAACCACTAAAACAAAATGCCTAATGATATATTTGGCCATACAAGACATGAAGACCACAGTGATGAGATTCTGATGCTTGATGTCAGAGTCAAGAAATTAAGAAGTGATTTACAAGCTTTACAAACCACACTCAATGCCAGTCTTCAACTAGAAATTACAAATTTACAATCACAATGCATGGACCCTCTTCTTAAAATTGATTCTGAACTCAAATTGCTGCTTCAAAAATATACTGACTTGGCCACATTAGATAATTTTCAAAATTTAGAAGAGGCTGTAGCAGCTCTTCAAGCCAAATTTAAGAGCCAGGCCACCAACTCTGAGCAATTGAAACAACAATTGGAAGAGCAGATAAATAATGTCCAGACACAGCTCCAAACAATTGTCAAAAGCATAAAATCACAAGAAGATTTTGATCTAGTGATTTCCACTCTAAAGGAACAGATTCAATCACTCCAGATACCTAATCTGGACCCCTTGAACAATGCCATAGCCGAGGTTAAAGAAAAAATTGAGACACTTGAAAATTTTATGAACAACTTGCCATCTTCTGATGCTTTGAGTGCAATAACTCGGAGTGTTGCCAATATTAAGCTGCAACTTGAAACATATGAAGATTTTGGAAAAATTCAAAGTACCATAACCCAGCTTGAGGGTACAATAGCAGCAGTGCAAAGTGATTTGACAAATGTACAAGAATCTCTAGAATCTCGCCTGCCTGGTATTGTAGACACCCTTGCCAGTGTCCAGCAACAGATCACAAAGCTTGAAAACCTCAACACTGAATCTGAGCTATCTCATTTTCATCACTTGATCGATGATATACAAACAAAGCTTGAAATTTTACAACAATCAACACCCACTCAGGCTGATATAGCCCTGCTCCAAAATGCTATGCAAAATGTGGCTGATGCTTCTGAATTAAATAATGTGAAATTGGCACTTGAATCTTTGCAAAATACTGTATCAAATCTGCCTACATCACAGGAACTTAAAAATATTAAGAGAGCTGTGAATCGCATATTGAAATCAGAAGATATCAAGAATATCCAGACAGAGATCAAACAACTTACTCAGACAGTGTCCACTCTACCAACTAATCAACATATTAATAAATTTCATGCCCTGTTTGAGGATATCAGAAGACAGGTCCATAATCTTACTGCTCAAAATTCAAATTTGGCAGTTGTTGAAAATTTACAGCAAATTGTAGCTAATATCAAGCAACAGCTAGGGACCATGGAAGCCAATCAAGCAAATGCTCTGTCTGTTTTTGCCACCCAGCTACAAGAAATTGTGCAACAATACAAGAAACTTGTTGTGGACATAAAAATCAAGCCACGCCATGATGATGTTGTTAGGACTATCAATGAGCACCTTGAATCTGTAACAAGTAGATTGCTTAGAGCAGAAAAAAAATAACCGGCATAATCGAGAATCCTAAACATACAATAATTCTTGAATTGTACAGCATCCCAAACAAAGAATATGATTCACCATTTACACCAGGTGGCAAAATATATATGCTGTCCCCTGCACAATTTTATTACCAGTTTTTTGTTGGGGGCAAACTGAGACCAATCAAGATCAAATATTGGCTTCAACCACAGGCACTACCCCACCTTATCAATAACAAATGCTGACAACAAACCAAAAATCACCAGTGTAGAGTTAGAGGATTTTACAGATCCCAATACATTAGAAACATCTTATGCTGAAGATGATGGTTCTCTGGAATTTCATATACAAATAGGAGACAAATTATATTTAGAAAATCCTGTAGTATCAGCTGCTGAACACCCCATAGTTGCAATATTCTTGTTTTCATATTATGTCTAGACAAATTATTGTTGATGAATTACACAGACAAGCCAGACATAATTATAAGAGACTGCCAGTAGTCACAAAAGGCATAGATGATTTATGGCAGTGCGACTTGATTGAGATGGCAAGTGGACAGCTGAAAAACAGACAAAATCAACAAGGGCTACAAGTATCTACTCACTGTAATAGACACATTTTCAAAATTTGCCTGGGCTGTGCCACTCAAATCCAAGACTAGAAAATGTGTTACAGAAGCCTTCAGGACAATCATCAATCAGAGTGGAAGATCACCGCGCTATTTGCAAACAGATAATGGCAAAGAATTTTATAATTCTGTGTTCCAACAATTTCTTAAAAGCCAGTCAATACAACATTATTCGAGTTACAGTGATCTCAAGGCCTCAATTGTAGAGATATTCAACAAAACCCTAAAAAATCTTATGTATAAACAACTTACACTTCAAGGTAATTATAAATGGCTTAATATTCTTCCAGAACTTCTACATAAATATAACAACTCGGTCCATTCCACAATCAACATGAAACCCTCTGAAGTAACTTCATCTGATGAGCAAAAATTGATCAGGACTGTTTATTATCCTAGATACCAGCCAACAACAAGAAAAGCCAAATACAAGGTGGGTGATCAAGTAAGAATCAGCAAATATAAGCACTTATTCAAAAGAGGCTTTACAAGAAACTGGAGCACTGAATTATTTACAGTGGTTCAAGTTAAACCTGGGACCCTTAACACATATATAATAAAAGACCACCGAGGAGAAATTCTCAAAGGCCGGTTCTATGAAGAAGAACTCAACAAAACTAAACAGCCTGACACATATCTCATAGAAAAAATCATCCGCAGAAAAGGCAACAAGTTATTTGTCAAATGGCTTGGACTTCCAGAACACAGCTGGATCGATGCATACAAAGTGATAATATGAGCACCTGGGATGTTATAAAAAGGCTGCCAGAACCTGAACAGCAGATTAAGAGAAATGGCAAGTTGCTGCCTGAAAATATTAGATGTCTTATTGTTGGGCCATCGGCTTGTGGTAAACTACACTAATGATTGATAATTTTTTATTGGCACCCAACTGGTTAGACTGGAAAAATAGGCACTTGTATGTCTTCTCTAAGAGCTTGGAACAATTAAAATATCAGCAGCTGATGAAGCTATATGATGGATTGGATATTGCCACTTTTGAACCAGATGTTAAGCCACTCCATGAATGTCTTGATAACTCTGTTGTTGTGTTTGATGACATTATACTGGATAATCAAAACAAGGTTAGAATTTTCTTTACACAGGGGCGACACAAAAACATTGATTGTTTCTACCTGGCACAGACTTTTTCTAAAATTCCGAAGCAGCTGATCCGAGACAACAGCAATTTTATATGTGTGTTTCATCAAGATCATACCAACCTCAAACACATACATGATGAATATGTAGGTGGGGACTTGAGCTACAATGATTTTTCCAAGTTTTGCAGTAGGTGCTGGAACCAGGACAGTTATGGCTTTGTCACAATTGATATGACAAGAAAACCCAATAGTGGCAAATACAGAAATAAAATCAACAATTTTCTAGACATTGAAACATATATAAATAACCATGAAAAGGCCAATTATTGATGATCTTAAATTAAAAGATTATCTTATAAAAAGATTTAAGGGATGGAAATCAGAGAACCGAGGAATTTATGAACAACACAAACAAACAGAACAGCCTATTATTGATGCTATTAGTGAATTAGGTCAAAATATCAAAACTGTTACAGAGCAAAATCAAAATTTGATCACAGAGCTTGTACCTGTAGCTGCTAGGAACATATTAGATTATCCAATCACCCCACTTTCTAGTATTCATACACCTAGTCCTGTTGCTCCTCGAAGAATTGAAGCTACTCAGGATCCTATTGAATTGGGTCTTCTTGCTCAAAAATATTTAAGCACACTTAAAGACAACAAAGATGAGGTTTTTGGCTTATATGCTGACACAGAGCGTGATGGTAGCATCATACATAGAATTGGCAATTTCAGAGTAACATTTATGGGAGATGATATAATTGTATATTCAGAATCTCATCTTGGAGAAAGAGGTGCTTTTGTTAAATATCCCGGCACACCTGGATTGTGGGAACTGATGACTAGGAAAAGGCCTGGCACCTATACAGATCAAGATTATGAGCATTACAAAGAAATATTAATAAAATCAGATGCTCTATACCAGAACAATGATCCCACACAAAAAAGAGTCAAGTCTAGCAGTGGAGCAAAATACAACAATTTAATCAAGCCCATATGGTCACAAATTAAGACAGGCAGTGGAATCAAACAATACAACACCCTGCCTAAAGAATTTGTCTGGGTTGATGATGTCAGGAAACTTGTAGATACGTTATTGGTGATAGCTGGGGAGGAAAATGCTGGCAACCACAATTTTTACAATGAAAAGGTTGGAATTATGGACATGATAAGCACAAAATTGTCTAATTTTATAGTGAATGACACTAAGGGGATTGGATATCTTATAAAAATTATTAATACTCTACCACCTAAATTTTGGAATATTTCTGAGGGTCGGGGGTTGGTTAATGACATTATAAACAAGCTGCCATTTGAACTACATATTCCAGGCTATCAGTATTGTGGTCCCGGTACAAAATTGGACCATAGATTAAACAGAGGGGACCCTGGTGTTAATCCCCTAGATGCTGCTTGTAGAGACCATGACATAGCATACAACACACATTCTGATCTTGACAAGAGACATGTTGCAGACAAGAAATTAGAAGAGGCTGCATTTGGTAGATTTGTAAGCAAAGATGCTTCTTTGAGTGAGAGAATAGCAGCATTGAGGACCACCATAGCTATGAACACCAAACAAAAACTGGGGTGGGGGTTGTGAATATATATATATAATAAACCTAGAATGAAGGCCAAGGGTGTTATGTATCAAATACCTTATGCAGGTCTTAAATCTCTTAAAACTATTGATAGTCTTTTAACCAAAAAGCAGCGCAAGAAAAAAAGCTCTTGTATTGCCAAGGGCCTTGGTATGAAATTACTACTTAGTACCCGCCAATTAAAAAAATTACAACAATCTAGAAAATAATTGCATACAGGGGTTTCATATTTACTATCCCGGCCATCTTAGCAGCACTTGGGGCTGTTGGGAGCTTGGCTGGGGGATCAGCTGCCATAGCAAAAACAGTAATAGATGCCAAGAAGAATAGGGCAGAATTAGATGAATTGAAGCGCCATTACCTGGCCATGGAGAAACAAGGCAAAGGTGTTAAGAGAGCCATGAATAAGTTTAAAAAAAACAAGAGCCGCTTACAAACCAAGATATTGAAGCTTTAATCAAGCCACTGGGCATCAAAAATTTTAGAGGTGTGTACATGTCTGATTCTTTACCAGAACAACCACTCAACAAAGAGTGTGGCATTGTTAATTTGGATAAGTACAAAAATCAGGGCACTCACTGGATTTGTTATCTTAAATATTTAAACAATGAGGCATTTGTGTTTGATTCATTTGGAGATGTTCCACCTGAAAATTTAATAAAATATCTAAAATCAGCTAATCTTTATTACAATAATGCCCGTGTTCAAAATTTCAAAGATGTTAATTGTGGACATTTGTGTTTATCTGTTCTTAGATATCTGTCTCAAATAAATAAACCATCAATTGAAGATTTTCAAAAAGCCTTGTGTTATTTAAAACATCATGGGGGTATTCCATCTCACCAGCCAAAATTCAATATTGAAACTTAGATTACATGATGATATAGTATATCCCAAAAGAATAGCTCTCAGAGCATTTTATGGCATGTATTTGATCCCTAATATTACACACCACAACAACAAAATTGCAGTTGGTGATCAAAAAATTGTCATCACTCCAGGGCAGTATAATCTGTCCACTCTAAATGCTCAATTACCCAGAGGTATAGTATTAACTCAAAATTCTGTCACTCACAGAGTAGAGATGGTATCTGCTACAGAAACAGTGAATCTGGGTACTATAGGAGAGCTGTTAGCTTTGAGAACAACACAAAATTTGAACCAGCCATCAAACACACTGCTATTAATATACCTAAATTCTTAGCCATAGAGACTCTAAATATTCACTGTAATGTGGCCGAGGGTATGATCACCAAATCAAATGGCATAGGCACTCACAAACAAACTGGCATCATTGCAACATTTAAACCTAATTCTGAATTTATGGAGCCCATCATCTACACTCCATCCCCAACATTATATTTTCCTGTGTGCCATAATAGAATAGATTACATTGAGTTGATGGTCACTAATGAAAAAGAAGAATTAGTTGATTTTGCTGGAGCCACAACAACTGCAATCATAGAGATTAATATTTAAATAAAAATACATACAAGAAAAAAAATGGAAAATATTGAGAGTTATGAGCTACAATCATTCCCCCCAAACAGGAGGACCTTTGCAAATTTAAATCAACCCAACACAGAGATTGAGGTTGATCTTGATGTAGGGGATGGCTTTATACACCCTCACAGAGCAGATCTATACATCAAATTTGATGTTGTAAAGCTCGATGGTACAGATTATCCGGCAAATTCAAATATAAGATTGGTGGACAATTTTGTGCCACATCTGTTCTCTGAAATTGAGATCAGAAAACATGGTGTTGTTATAAACAGAGTAGATTATCCCGGCATTACCTCCACAGTTTTGGCTACACTAAAATTATCCAAAACCGAGGCTTCTTACTACAAAATAGGTGGATTTGAGGCTGGTGATAAAATTATATCTAAGAGCCACACAGTGCTGTTTCCAATGCGCCTGTTGCCAGGATTCTTCTCAGATTACAAAGATATTATGTGGAAGGGTGGTTTAAGAATCACATTTAGAAGAGCTGCCAATGATAATAATGCTTTGATGAGGTACAGCACATTAAACTCTACAGGGGAAGCTCTGCCCAATACCCTACCTGATGAAGGCAAATGCATTATTCAGACTATGGAGCTAAGAATCCCAGTTGTTGAATATGAAGCCAGTTATGCTCTTAAATACAAAGCAGATATAATAAAAAATCCACAAGTGCCTTTACAATTTTATACATATCAATGTGTACAGAAGCCTGCCACTGGTACTTATTATGAGTTTGATGCTACAAATTCATTCTCCAGTATACAATATGACATGCCGGATTTTGTGGTGGTACTGTTTCAGACTGGAAGACACAATAATCAGGAAAAAAATTCAAGTAGATTTGATAACTGCAACATCAAGAACATATATCTTAAAAATGGCAGAAATGAGGTATTCCCTAGAGAAAATTATAATTTAAACATGTCCAAGGATGATTTTCTTAAATTATATGAAGCATTTACAGCATACAAAAGGGTCACTACTGGCAATACTGACATGTATTACACACCAGATGAATTCAAAGCACAGAGACCCATGTTTGTCATCAACACTTCCAAAAGGAAACAAGTTGTGGTTAATGACAGGACAAACATTAAAATTATCTGTGAATTCCACGATACACTCCCTGATGACACCATATGTAGTGTTATTCTTATAGGGGAAAAATCATATATTTATGATGTAAGAAATGAGAGAGTCACAGAGCAATTCTAGAAGATTTCTGCATATTACCGGACCGGAAGTAAATATAAATGGGTGTGGGTGGGTGAGAGTGGCTTTTATAAGCATTTTGCCTTAGTTTTAAGTGTAGCCAAAACAATATCAAGAGGGGCATATTTTTGACAAGTTTATGGACAACAATCTGGCAGATGTAGCTTTTACACACATGGGCAAATCTGTCTGAGGGGGGTTCTTCATTTCTACACTAGAATTCAAGATTCTTGGGATTTTGACAGAAAAACACACTATAAACAATAAAATCATATGGGTACTTGACATAATTTTAAGTGTGGGCAAATCGGGGCATATGAACTCTTCTTTTGTACACTAGGATTCAAAATTCTTAGAATTAAGAGCATATCACACTTGAAGAATTGGGGCTTATAGGCATCTTGGCTTAATTTCAAGTGTGGGCAAATCGGGCTGTTTAATCATATGAGCTCTTCTTTTGTACGCTATAAGTGTCCCAGTAGTATATACTTTTATACTACTACCGCTTTAGTTAGCTTATCGACCATTAGGGCTAAAAATAACATAATTATTTTGGGGAGTTTCTTATTTTTATTTTTTGAAAACTAAACTTTCATAGATTTGTATGGCCGATAACAGTACGGGTATTAATGCAAAAAATAATATCGATCTATTTTGACATACACACGGGGAACACTAAATCTAGGTTCCAATTGTTCAAGGTTATTTACAGGATAGGTATATATACATGACTGATGTTATAATTGTTGTTATTGGTTCTTCTATTTACTGTTAATACGTTGATTGTAATAAACCTAAAAATGAAAAGATAGCTTTGGTTATAATTTATGCTTTATTAATAAGGTCTCTTGCTCTTACCACTAAGTACGTAGTTATATGGCTCGAGGATAATGGGGGGCCCAGTATAACTTTCCATTGCGTGGTAAGATGTTCGCTCGTAAGTTGCTTCGTATCTAGAGGTAAATTACGTGTTGAGGTCATAGGGACAGACATCACATACCCATCCATACATTCTACAGTGATTAGTATCTCCTCATCCATACTAACAGCTTCCACATATGCACACAACCTTATCCACAAACGTTCGAAAGTCATTTTTTCAGCATCGCAACAACCTACTACAAAACAGGAATACTCTCTGTTACACATCTTTTTTGAATCTACATTTACACCCGTCGTTAAAGGCAAAACAATCTGTATAATCACACTTACTTTTATAATTAAACTCTCCACATTAAATGCAGAAATCATTGTCCGACAAACTCGTTCGCAACACTCCCGGCATAATCAACTTTTTACCTTTGCGACGGAGCACATACATTCTGTACTCGCTAAAGTTCACATTCAGGTAGTAGTAACGAGCATATCCTAATCTAGGAAATCAACCACTTTCACATCTTTACAATATGGACTGTGAATGGAACAATGCCTTTTTACATTCCCCAAAAAACATGTCGACACAATCTCTTTCGGCAATGCGTGACACAGAATACCATCTAGCACTCCCTGCAATTACACAAATACATTACCTCACCTTTACACACATATATACGTGTAAACGTGGTCTTATAAGGACCGAGTGAGTGTACATATGTTGTTGGAACCACTATAATTTGATAAATTAGCATAATCAAGTTCATTTTGAAATGACGAGACCATGCATGTGATTACAAATACCACCGTGTTTTTTGAGAATTTTCATTTATGCAGTTTTCCTCACGAAAAAATGGTTACTATTCTTGTTGGAACCTGGTACCAATATCACCTGTCTAATTTACGTGTTGTAATTTTAATACAATTGCAATCGTTTTGGGTACCAATCAATATTGCAAAACCCGTCCAACCAATCACAATTCTTGTAGGTCACATGATTTCTTCCTGTGTGTAAGCAGCTACGTACCATACCGAATTGGGCAAAAAGTTGTGAAATGCGCTTGACGGCGCCAATTGAGAGCTCGTAGCTTGCACGTATCTGTCTCGGCGCAGAGAATTACGAAGGGGAGGGGTAAAGGAAGAGTTCCTCTCGCGGGAAGGGCGCAGTCAGTGGCGTACTTAAGGAGTTTTTTCCCACTGTGGAATTGAGATAATAATCACATTTACCCTAATCGCTTGCTCTTAATTTTTACTTTTCATACTTTTTTGTGTATGAAGATTTCAGAAATCAAAGCAGGCTTGTGCGGCCTATCATGCCACAACGGTGTGAAACGAAGCTCTTTATTGGCTCGCTACCAAGCGAAAGGCAATAGGTAACAAGCGACAATAGATACGTATCGCTTGGAAGTGAACCCTCAGTAATCAATTCGACCTTTCGCATCGATGCGACAGGGCAAGCTGCACATGTTGCTTGTGTGTCGATGCGTTAGGTTTTTCGCGCATGAGCATTGAATTTCTTGCTTTATATTGAAGTCGCCCGTTTTGCTTTTCGATAGTCGCATGCCACTTGTCGCTTTGATCTGAAGTCTCCTTGAAAGGGTCAGGGGAAGAATTCTGACGGAGGCGACAAGCGACAGTGTGCTTCCACATCGACAAGAGACAGGGTTCCCTTTAGTCTTATAGATTAAAGCATTCACCGCCCGTCACGACAACAGGTTGAGGCGTCACGATTCACAACATTGATAAAATTGCCAGTTTGAGTGACACAACCAAGCGACATGCGATATTTGCAGCTTACAGTCTTGCATCAGTTTGAAACGTTGCATTGATTACCGAGGCTTATCGCGTTACGCTTCGGTCTGGAAGCTGATTAAACGGCCTATACGCAGGCGACTAGCGACATGGAGATTTCATACTGAACCGACAAGACCATTCAATATAAGGCAAAACATTCACCGCGCATGCGCGAACAAAAGTACGAAGCGACATGATGCACGGTATTAACAAAACGGGCCAATCAGAGCGACACGTAAGCTACAAACGACACCTTCATCTTGTCGTGTCGTTTCTGTTCGAAAGGTTCAATTCATTACTGAGGGTTCATTTCCAAGCGACACGTGGTGGTTGTCGCTTTGGTGCGAATCCCTTACAAAGCGGAAAGCTTCAAGCGACAGGCGACAAGCGACACGGAGAATTCACACAGAAGCTGCAAGATATAATAGCACAGTTAGTCTAAATCCAAACATTCACCGAGCATGAGCAAACAAGAGCACGAGGTGACAGGATGCATGGTATTGAGAAAACGGCCTAATCAGAGCCACATGTGCAGGTTGTCCTGTCGCTTTGATACGAAAGGTTGCATTTATTTCTGAATACTGGTTTCCAAGTTAAGCGTGTCGCGTGCCACTTGTTTTATTGAATTCTCAGGAAAGGAAGAGAATGCATATATAAATACAGTCTCCGCAGATCATTTGCGAAGCGACCCATTTTGTTTGAAACTCTACTTTCTGTGCACACTCAGCGCGCTATAATCTACTGAAGCGGCCCCAACAAATTATTCGCTGGATCTCACTTTCTCAACGTTGTCAAGGGTCACTCGCAATAGAATTATCTGGGTGAGAACAGAATTTGGAGACTATACTCAACAAACAATTTACTTCTGTTGGAGTTATTAGATTGGCGGAGGAGGAGGCTGGTGCTTCAGCTGGCTGTTCCATGTAGACGGTACATTTGAACAAAACGAGCAAAGGAAAAAGTGGCTTATTTAATTTCTTTGTAAAAGGAATTAAGTGTTAATTTACCAGAGGTCCAGTACAGTAATACTATCCAAGTATATAATGGTGTGACTCTTAGTTAAACCTTTCTTCACAAACTGATTCAATATTAATTGAATATGACAGTGGTTCCCAAAGTGTGCGCCGCGGCGGCATGGGGTGCCGCGAAATGTTCCGATATTTTCATCGAAACGCCACTTACTTGTTAGTCTACACATGGTTTTAGATATGATTGTTACAAACATGTGCTTATTTAGTACTTTTTACATAAACAATGTTTCTGAATTTGAAATATGTGCTTATTTTTTTAACTTAAGGCAAGCAACATAACAACACTAACTTAGCGTTGCAAGTTTTAGATAGGCCTACATTCTGACTTGGGCGCCGCGGAAAAATTTTAAAACTACAACGTTTGGGATCCCCTGAAAGAGGGCATAATTGTAATAATAAAAGATTGACGTATAAACGTGATGTGAAGCGTACAGAAATGTTTGTTTCGCAAATGGAGCGAACAAGAAAATGTTTTATAAATCTCATTCCTTGCATCCACCCTTTCACAGTAACTGTTCATCACCTGACCTCTACTTCCACGTCATCCATGAAGTCTGCTGGTGTTTCTTTGCACCTAGACCACAAGCATTTAGTTTTCGCGCCTTTTGTACCAGACGCCCGGTCCTTTCTTACTTCGGTAGTTCTTCTCGCAGTCAAGTAGGAGGGGTACGAGTTCCACCTAAGGCCTCCCCGATGGCCCTGTCGACCTCCTTGGAGGAGTGGTTAGCACAGTGCGCTACGACGCTAAGGGTTCCGGGTTCGAGTCTCGGGTAATGCATGGGTATTTGTGTTTGTCCAAATGAGAAAAACTGAAAATTGAGAATAACCGAGAAATGAAAATCTTGAGAATATAATGAAAAAAGGGGGATACTTCCGGTTAGGGGTATTCCTTAAAAAAATTGCGTAGTGGTTGCTTCGTCGCCTTGTAATCAAGGGGTCCCGGGTTCGATACCCGGTCGAGGCACTTAGTGGTTTAGATTCCACTTTAAACTGTAGGTCCAGTCTCGATTAGCCTTACTGTGCATAAAGTTGACTTAAAACCAACTCAAACAAACGAGTTCCACCTGCACCAAAAGCAAGCATACAGTCAAGAAATTTAAATATCGTATGTCTTCATGTCGTTACCCAGTCTCAAACGTAGGATAAAAAATTACCCTTTGTACCACCTTGCTACCTCCATATCACAAGCACTTCACCCTTGCAATACGCAACCACGATTAAGAAAGAGAAATGAACCAACGTTCTCGTGGCCGATTTGGGAGAAGTATATTATTGGTAAATAATCATATCGTACAGTCACGGACACTTCTGTGTTGTAGCAAAACTATTGACTTTCAACGGGATCATTACTACCCAGAAGTGTACGTGACTGTACAACCCTAAACTGATGTTGCAATACATTTTTTTGGAAAGTAGACCAAAGACCCCTCATAACATGTCGCAATAAAACAAGTGGCTACACCAAAGTGAGGTAGAGGCGAACACACCAATATTCTGCACTGTTATCTCAAGAGTCCGATATTAGCAACAGAGGAAGACATTTCTTAGTCACAAGACATGCTTCAATTCACTATTTATAAAAAGTAGACGGTGTCGCCTTTGCAGAACAAACTGACTCGACTACAAAAGCACAAGATGCTAAGTGTCTCGATTATTGCTATCATACGGTCTAGTTTTATTATTGTGTGTAGTTTTACCAACTAACCTTGAAAGAAACAGTTTGGATCGACGTGCACACGAAATATTTCCAACCAATGGCAGCACAAAACATGTCGCTACTAATACACAGCGACTTAGTGCAACAAGCCTACGAGCATAAAATGAACAATCTCTATTTTATGGTGGTATTTTAAGACTTTAGATTTCAATTTCGTTGGAAAAGTGTAGAGTTCTTAACACAAAAAATAATAATAAATAATATGAATGTGAAACATGCAAGGGTAAAGTAAAGTGCATTACAGCGTTGCATGGATGTAGTTGTAAGGGGCCACATATTATATCTCACTTAATGTCCCAATATTTTGGAACATTTCTTGATTTAGGGGAATTATTTGGAAAATATTGACTGACGACGAAGCTGCTATGCCTGCAGTAATCTGTAGGAGACACAGAAAATCTCAGTCTGGATACGAGTGCATCAGCTCCATCTATGGCGTAAACTCGTTCTGACATTTGTAATTGTTATTCGGCCCAGATTTGAAAGCAACACTAATGCAAGGCCTCTTGTTGAGTGAGCGTGTCATCCGTTTCTTTTCCTCCCTCCTAATTTATGATGGCGGGCCTCACGCAAAAAGTGCATAATTTTAAAGAGTGGGAAGTTGCATGAACGTTTATTATACCGTAGCTGAGAAATGCTGATTACTATGGTTCGGAAGATGAGGAGAAATCCTTTTTTCCCCCCTAGTGTCCGAAGACGAGGCCCAACATAATATATGTTCATTTTGGGTCATTGGAGGCTAAAAAAAATGTGGGTTTTATTTGTCCTTTTTTGCCATTTTCGGCGTTTTTTGGCTTATTGGTCCTTTTTTAGCATTTTTAAGCCTTAACGGCTTTTTTTCACCTTCACCTTCTTTCGACTACGTTTTTGCTGCCCATTCTCAATTCGAATCATCATCAGTTCATCACCTTTTAAACATCCTTTCTGTAGTAAAGAAATAAAAAAAGAAAGAAAAATATATTTGAACCATCCCTGAAACGAGAGAAAAACATTTTTGGACGACTGAGGCAGGTAAGGTACAAGGTCCTTTTACCGTAACTTGTCTGGAAGATGACTACTGTGATATACTGCAATGCCAACTGAGGCAAGGTTTCCGTAATCCAATTTCTGTAACCCTAGTGTGGTTAGGCCAAATATGATTTTTCAAATTATATTAATCTAAAAAATATATTACAATATGTCTGAATGAAGATGCATTTCATTCATATAGTGTTTTCGCAGTGTGTTCCATTCCACCATAATTTTGTATTTTTTTCCATTAAATATGTAATTAAAAATGAAGTTATTAATTAATTTGGATCAAATTTATACGTCCTTTTTTCCGTTTTTAGGTCCTTTCTTTGATATTTTTAGGTCCTTTTATACGTATTTTTTGGCAATTTATAGGTCTTCAACTTCCGAGCCCTACTGATTACAATGACGGAAATATATTAATGTTGCAACGAAGTTATCGTTGACTAATTACAACATCTTGTAACTTGGAAAAGTATTACAAGAAAGTTTGAACTTTGCATTTTTGACTTCATTAAAGCGTGATGAAAAATGTAGGAACATTTCTATTAGATTCTCATGTTTACAGTCAAAAATACAATTAACACCTGCTATTTAAAATATTCTGGCACAATATGTATACTGGGCCTCCCCGATGGTGCAGTGTAATCAAGGGGTCAAGGGTTCGATACCTGGTGGAGGCACAAGTGGCTCGGATCCCACTTTAAACTGTAGGCCCAGTTCCGATTAGCCTTACTGTGCATAAAGTGGACTTAACGAACCACTATTTCGCGAATATGGGAGTTCTTGAAAGGTTTCCAATATAGCTATTTCGATCTTTGATTATTGGGCTGCTTTAAATAGAATTCGTGAAGGCAACGAGAGCAAGTGAAATATTCATTCGAGAATTAGACTGCAAGAATCACTAGCAGAGTTGTCTGTTTCCATTCTAATCGTGCCCGCGCTAAAAGCAAGTTCCGAGCGACCCAGCTGTCCTCTGGAATCGTCTCAAGAAGACCTTCAGTGAGTACACAGGCAACGAATTCGGTTTCTAATAAACTGACACTTATATATATACAAGACCAGGGACGTGACCGGGGATGGAGGGTTGGGACAAGATATAATTTATTAAATTTGGACCAAATTGTCTGTTTGACCATGTATTTAGTAACAATTGTTTTGCTCGCGCCGGACTCTAAACATTTCTTTCTATAAGGTATGCTTATTACTTTAAAGTTAGCACTCAGTTTTCCAAGAAATATATTTACTAAACATTTCTCGCTCACTACGACACACACTGCGAACCGTTCTTAATAGTCACATCCATCTCATTCTTATTTAGAAAGAACAGGGGACTTAAATGGATTTTGTCAGTAAGAAAATCCTGCTCACTTGCTCACTCCTCTCCCAGTGTCCCATTTAGAATTTTGTTTTGCTTTGCTCGAAATACACATTGCTTTATGACGCTCATCCACACTTCTCTTTCTTTAAAAAATACTTCTTACGTATTAATAAAAATTTCCTAAGATGAGATACAAATGACGTCAAATTCTATTCTTGACCCGACCATGTGAAACTATCCAATTATGATTCATGTTTCATTACTGTGTAAATATTAAAACAAAAAGTAAAGTAATTTTAACGTCAAACAACGAAATTGTTATGTAATACTAACACTACTAATAATGATGCACTTAACTGAGATATGTTTATTTCCTATAGTATATGCCTTGCTTTCTCTAGAAATTCTAACAAATAAGCACATAATGTCTGAAAGTGATTTTGGTCCAACGTGGATACATTTGTGAGGACGGCCTTGACCTTGTTTTCAAGTTTGTGTTGTAATGATTCAGGTTTCAGTATTGCAATCAACATTCTACATCTTCCCTTCTTCTCAGTTCTTTTGTATACTGTGTGGTAACGGGAACTCAAATTTCTTGTTCTAATAAGTATGAACAAGATAAAGCCTGTGTGGAATCAAGTAACAATGGATTAGGAAAGGCAGATCTGGTCTTCGATTGGCACCGGGTGTAAAGGCTATTAAAAAAATGTTAATTTGACTTCACATAATGGAAGTTTTCAGTTTTTCAATGTAAGGCAGCTGCTCTGCATAGCCATGGAGAGGTACACTCTATAGTCCAACAGCCTTTTGAAGACCAGAGCCTATCAAATGGGTTCTTCGTTGAGCGCATTGAGCCCCATCGACGCTGTTATCAGACTTTCTCAATAGGAGCCGCCAGATCGTCCTTATTTAAAAAAAAAAAAGTGAAGGGAAAGTGCTCCCCTGTGCAATGCACCACGCCATGAAGGCGTATAGGGGGTGTGGGGTTAAGGCCTCACACTTTCTTGATCACGGCCGAAGGTGGGGGTGATGTGATCAGCACCACGCCCCTTGCCGCCTTTACCTCCCAGAGTTTCCTCCAGGTACGCACTTTATACGACACTGGGTGGACGCCGGAGCTGCTTCAACAGGTGGAAAAATTCCCGGTTCTCCCCCGCCTGGAGAACCTTATTAAGTCTTTGAATTATATTAATTGTGTTGCGTCATCACCCAAATTTTGGAGCTCTCATCTAAGTTCGAACCCGGCACCGCAGATAATACGCAGGAGACCTTTTCATGGTAATAATATGATAATTACAATGGAATGAGAACCCAGGAGCTAGATATTTTGGCGGCCTAGTAGTAGGGTGACCATAATATTTTGACCCCAAAATGGGCATCCCAAGCAGTTCAGTTTACCTCCTCCCCTCCTGAAAGATCAGTTAGGCCTAATTATAAAATTATTGTTATAATTAAAGTATCATTATTATTATTTTATTATTTGAAATATGATCTCCCGTTGTCAAAAGGTATTATTTATTATAATCTCGGTGTGACTTACACAGTATTTCTGGTTCGTTCTGATCAACCTCTGATGTTTGCCCTACGCTGAAGTTGAGGAGTGCCAGAAGTATGTATCAGAACAATGAATTTTCTGAGAGCGGCTTTATTTTTCAACAACCGTTTGTAAATCTCCTCGAAAACCTTAACCCACACATCTGACGCGAGATTTGCCATTTGAGTTTGTGGTTTGTGTCTTGTCCCAAGTCCATATTGAAACTGCATATACGCTTCTTGGGCATGCTTATGCACTGATCTACGAATAACGGAACACACGCAAAACAATACAACTTTTTTTATCATGAAATGTCTCAACTTTATACTTGGTTTTCAAGCTAACACCTAGACTTTTATAAAACGGGACAAAGAGTGTTTTTTAAATAATATCTAAGGGACGACCGGGACACGCTTCTCAAACAGGACTGTCCCGGTCAAAACGGGACGTACGGTTACCCTATATAACTTACAACATAACTAATGACCTAATGAGTGAACTGTTAGAAGGTAAAAGGCAAAGGTAAAGTGTTCCCCTGTGCATAGCACCACGCCATGAAGGCGTATAGGGGGTGTGGGGGTAACGCCCCACACTTTCTTGATCCGGTCGTGAGTGGGGGTGATGTGATCAGCATCACGCCCCTGACCGCCTTTACCCCCCAGGGTTTCCCCCAGGTACCCATGTTATTCGACGCTGGGTGGGCGCCGGGGCCACTTGCACCGTTAGAAAAGTTCCCGGATTTGAACCGGCCGGCGATCGAACCCGGGACCTTTAGCATGATAGTCAGACGCGTTACCGACTTTTTTTTTTTTTTTTTTTTTTAAAAAAAAGGAAAGCCCCTATGCGGAAGCTTCCCCCATCACACTTCATTCACTCATATCATTTCATTCATATTTCAATTTCAAGACTTTTCAGGACAGACAATCACAAACATCCATGGCCGAGCCGGGAATCGAACCCGGGACCCCTGGCGTCGTAGCGCGATGTGCTAACCACTCCGCCACAGGGGCCGCCCACTGAGCCATCCCGGCCAACTGTTAGAAGGCACTCCAATATCAACGTTTCCACTTCCATGTAATACACCTCAGAAACTACGTTCTTGATGGACATTGATGCTAAGTCCATAGTCAGTACATATTCTGCGAGGTTGTCAGTTATTCTGGGATTTGTCTATTAAGTACCGATGCTCCTCTACAGCCGGTTCTTACTGTTGCTTTTTGACGCGCCTGATCTGACGTCTTCCGCGAAAAATTAAACAAAATTATAGTATCTATTCTTTTCTTCTTCTGTAACTGAATCATCACGTTATCGTATTTACGGCTAGAACAGAAGGGGGAAGGGGTGTTCCTTGGCTCGCTAAATCACTCGATCGCCCCTTCTGAAATCCAGAGATTTCGAACCATCAACATGCGCATGTAACTTGATATGATCTAACATTTGACGTGAAGAAGAACGGTGGCCAATATTCTACCCTATAGCACACAGACTGTGCTGCAGCGTTTCTATATGGAAAGATAACTTGGCCTTTCGTGTACAGTTTTCTGAAACTTTGAGCCAAGTTACGAGCTAGTGTAGCTATGTTTGTATACTCTGTCCCGAGAGTGACTCGAGAGTGCTCGACCAATTAACGCGTGAGAAGGAACAGGGGAAATGGGAGAAAAAGCGAATTTCAATTCGTCTTTGAAATCTTCAGTGATACTTATTCTAAAGGTAAAAGATAAATATAATCTATGTGCATTGAATCATGGCATGAAGGTATAGGGGTTAGAGCTGGCACTCTCCCATGGTGGAAAGACCACAAGGTGCATTAGAGTGCTGGGAGTGCTGGGATTTTCATCTATTTCACCCCGAAATATGATGAAAATAATAGAGCTTTGTAGCTTTTACTGAATGTTACGTGGTGACGGATGTGGTTTTGGCGCATTATCTTCTCTTGTAACGCCCTTGCGAGAATGATACGTGGATGGAGATCGGTTCTTTTCATTTTTTTTAGGTAATGAAAAGAGATGTTACGTAAGAAGTTAGACATCGTGCGTTAGACGCATCGAAATGTTCATGCATTTGATATGAAATCTGTAGAGTTGTGCGCGAATTTATATTTTCTTAAGTATAATTGGGGCAAAATATTGCAGGAACAATGATAGATGTCGAGATTCACTTCCGAGGATGGATTAGATGAAATTTTCGACCAATTACGTAAATCGGCAGAAAAAAATAATTACAAATGAAGGGCCAGGGGGAAAAACGATGAATGTTCATTCGAGACGATTTGCCAGGAAATGAAAAACAAAGTATTTCTTTTCATAAGTACGTTAATATATACCAAAATAATAATGCGTTTTTCAGGCACTTCTCATCGTTTTCCAACCAAGGCCGTTCTAATTCTTATAGTACAGCTTCTGAACTAGCAGATGGCGTTGCGATCTCAAAATGGGCGAAAAATCGACATTCATCGTTTTTCCCCCTGGCCCTTCAAATGCTAAGAGTAACTACGTGAATGTGTTAATAAATTCGCATTTTCTCATATCGTAAATGTATACATTTGGTATAATTATCCTCTCCACATAAAGCAAATATAAACCTCACAAACACAATAATATTTGGTTCGTATATTCTTGTAAACTGTGTGCCTTAGCGAGGAATGAAGAATTTTAAAAATATTTCCCGGGCTTTCCGTGACGTTACAAAATTCAAAACTGGTCTTGATACAAATACTAGTCAATAAAATATTATTGAAGGATTAAAGAGCTCTAAGCCTCACAAATGTAATAACATGTTGTCCCTTTATACATACGAAGTAGTATATCGAAGTTAAAGAATTAAAATTTGAGATTTTTTCGGATTTTCCGTGACGGTACAAAAATCAAAAAGAAGCTTAACAGAAAGTATAAATATAGAAGATCTTTTTTAAGGAATACTTAGATACCAACTTCATACATTCGATATTATTTCGTCCATAGTTTCTTGTGAAACTAAGAATTATAAATTATTCCCCGGAATTTCCGTGGCTGTACAAAAATCAAAAAGGAGCTTAGTAGAAAGTACTTATAAATGTAGAAAATTTTATTTAAAGAATACTTAGATACTAGTCTCACACATTCGATAATATTTCGTCGATAGTTTTTTGTGATGTTCGTGTCTGAGCGAAGAAGGAAGAATTATAAAATATTTCCCGGGTTTTCCATGACGGTTCAAAAATCGAAAATGGACTTAGTAAATGTATAAATATAGAATATTTTATTTAAAGAATACTTAGATGATAACCTCACACATTCGATAATATTTCGTCCATAGTATCTTGTGAACTGCGTGTCTTAGCGAAGAAGTAAGAATTAAAATAAAATATTTCCGGGTTTTACGTGAAGGTACAAAAATCAAAAACTATCTTAATATATAGTACTGATTCAGTACATTTTATTTAAACTTTAATAAAATATAAACCTCACAAATTTGATAATATTTGGTTAATATTTTCTTGTGAACTGCGTGCCTTAGCGAGGAAGTAAGAGTTAAAGAAATATTTCCCGGGTTTTCAGTGACGGTACAAAAACTGGAAAGGGACTTGATACAAAGTACATTTCTTTAAAATTGTATTGATGATTTGAAGACCTCTAAACCTCACCAATATCATAATATTATGTTCATGTATTCATACGAATTAGTACATCAAAGTGAATAAAACAAAATTTGAAAATTATTTTCGGATTTTCAGTAACGGTAGAGTAATCAAAGAGAAAGTACTTATTCTGAAGATTTTATTTCAATATTAAGCAGATAAAAGGTTCACACTTTCGATACAATTTTGTCCAATTTTTTTCCGTGAACTGCTGCCTCTAAATAATAAATACAAATTTGAAAATCTGGGGGGGGGGGTTAAGAACGGTATAACTATAAATCGGATATCCAGTTATTGCAAAGTAGGTGTGTAGAAGTTTAATTTTAAAAATTAGTACAAAAATAGCATAACGAAGTAACTCGAGACGGTACAAAAGTATATGTTTGCAAGGTACAAATTTTCCGCCTTTTTTTCTGGCTGTTCCTGACGGGTACAAAAATCTTAAATAGTGGTACAAAATGGTACATAAATAGTACAATATTTTGATGTGGATAACGTAGCCGATACCGATGATGAGGTTGAGACGTTACCCTGTAACCCCAATATTGATTTTTGTTTTTCGACGGTAAATTGAATGGTACAAAAATTATTTTCAGCATTTTTGAGTAGTACAAAAATAGTACAAAATTTGACAAATGAGGTTTTGATGGTACAAAAATATGGGGTTACAAAGTAACGGAGCCGTATTTGTCGCTTTGTATGCCGAATACCATTACAACCTCAGCTCATATCAAGGGCGCAGTGACTTATTTTCTTAGATGTGTTTTATGCATATTACAGATCTTACCATTGAGTTACAAATTTTTGCTTTCCCAATGGTTTAATTTGTTTTTGTTGTTTAGTGCCAACGAGAGAGGGAAAGCTGTGGTAGCGTAGACAACATCGACGGTAAACCCGTGGCCTTGAACTGATTTCTGCTTACATTTTTCTTTCTATAATTTTCGGTCTTACAACGCCTAACCAAAGTACACTTGGTTAGGCGTTGGCGATTCGGATTCGTCTTTGGTTGAAGCTCAGGAAGACGACGAAAATTTTCCATGTAAAGTAGATATATTCCTAAAATTTCTAGCGAATAAATTACTACCTTCTTGATAGAATATTTCAGAAGTGATGGAATAATCGGTAAATACATTTACGTATGTCGTCAGCTGATTTCTTAATAGTTTTGGTACTCGAAATGGGGGGTATTTCTCTGAGCCTTGAGAATAGGCTGGGAAGAGACTGCTTTACTTAAATTACAATAGCTTACTGAAAGTCATCCTCCACTTTAAATATCATATTCAACGCATATACCTAGGTATTTAAATCTGCCCGTGTCCACAATTTTATGAAGGGAATATTTAACCTTAAACAGACCAATTATTACACAATTCTAGTAATAACCACCACACAATCCTTTGATTTGGCTGATTGATTTAATATATTTTACTTCACCTTCCTGTCACTTCTTGGCTAATTCCGAAGATGGGGATGAGTGATGATATGATGAAATTGATGAATGGCCAGTCACAATTACCCATTCCCAGGCTGAGATTGGAACCCGAGACCCCTGGTTGTAGCTCGGTTACACAATCCTTAGAGTTCTTAATGACTTCAAATAGTCAAGAGCGTGCCCAAGGGTGTGTTGATGAGGGTCATACCTTTTGACCCAGTATTTCTAAAAAAATGATGTGAAAGCCATGAAAAGAAAAAAATGAAGACGGACTACTATAAAAGTATATGAAGCCTTTCCCTTTCGAAAATCCTGAGCATACCGCTGCAAAAAGATTACTTTGTATTTGACGTTCGAACTTTCATATCTATTGTAATATCAAAATGGTAGCTTTAATAATAATAATATTTAGTGCCCGGGACTTTATGTCCTACAAAACTGTAAAATATGTATGTAATTATGTCATATAAATTGGAAAATATGTCATGAAAATTTACAAATATGTCAGAAAATGTAGAAATATTCCCAGCAAAGCCAAAAATATGCACAACAGTACTCTGGAATTTCTCCCATACCCGATAGAGTAGAGTAGGGGCTGTAATGTACCTAATGTTATTTTTACTTTTGACTGATTTTCGTGAAAAGTGAAAAAGGCAAAGAAATGAGAACGAAACTTCTTTACTTCCCGTGCAACAAGGAGAGAGAACATTTTGCCTCAATAATGTTTGCATGGCTTTCAATTGTCGGCGGGATAAAAAAAGTGGGGTATTATATTGTTCTGTACTAAGAAAAGACGGCACCTTTCTTATCCGTAATTTCCATATCCTGCCATCGACAATATGAACTACCCGTTGTGCTAAAGCTACGAAAACAAAATTATGAAATAACCGATTATGTGCGAGAGAATTACAAAATTATACAGAAATATGTCTTATTACAACAAAATTGAAGAAATATGTTGTAAAAATGCGAAATTTGTGAAATATGTCAAAATATGCTTTGTCAAGTTTGTCTATTTCGGCTGAGTTTCATCAGATACATATGTAAAGATCTCACCCCAATAATAAATCCGAATCCAATTGAAAAATATGTTATAACATAAAGTCCCGGGCCAATAATAATATGTAAAATTGAGTCAAATTCAGTAGCGTGCTTAATTCTAAATATCAGAGGCCCTGAGTTTTACAACAAAACCAACTCTCTCCATTAACGGTAAAATTACAATTACAACAGAATCCCAGTCTACGAATGCTTTTGCAGCTATTCCTTTCACGGCGCTGGAAAGGAGGCTTTTACGGCCGTGAAAGCTTACTACTGCGTCCGATGTCCCTGAAACGACCCATTACGAACAATAGATATTTCTAAATAAGGCACCACGGAGGATGGCATTATGTCGACAGGTAGGACTGTACATCACAAAAGGAAAGAGGTCGTGAATGATGGAAGCAGTGATGTGCAGTAGACTATAAGTTTACGTCTACATGCGTTGTCTACACGTAATCTACGCGTAGATTACATTGGGTTGTAGTTTACATAGACTACGTAGACAATCAAAAGTGCATTAAAATTAATTTTCAAGAGTTTCATGAAATGAAAGTGACATTTTCAACTATAGTGGCTCCTAACGAAATGAAAAGAACACTATTTACGACAAAATTTCTCTTCTCTTCTATTATCAACTATGGAAGAAGATAAATAGTATGCAAAAAACAACAACAGATGGCAGTCTTGAGGCAAGAGTGGTTTTTTCCCCATAAAGCACAAGAATATTTCCTATATTAGGTTTCTTGCTAGGTGAGAAATTGTTCGAATTTGAAAGAAAGAGTATGAAAAGTTTTCCACACACATCAGCAACTGATATGCAGTATATTTTTCTTTTAATTACACGGCGCTCTTTGCTAAGTATCACCTTTCGCCATGTTGTTTACATAGATTACGTAATCTACGTGTATAACATAGTCTACGTGTAGAATGTAGACTATCATTGTTTACGCATAGACGCACATCACTGGATGGAAGTAATATATTGGTGCTGCAAAACAAATCCTTGCCTTCGAGTAATTAGACTGGTGTGAAGAGGTAAATGAAAGGAAGTGAACAAATGTTATTCCCATCAGGGAAAACCACTTCTTATTGTCAACCTACCTCGTCTCATACTAATTTTTCCAAGCGTCCCCTATACATGTTCAACTAATTGTCAACACTCACAACTACTTGTGAAAACAATGATTTACTTCCCACCCAGCTATTTGCCTTTTAACCATTAAATTATGAGTAAACAACAGATATTTCCACCTGGTCATATTAACCTGTCTTTTCTTTCCGCTTAAATGGTTGGCGAAATCATTCCAATAACATTTTAACCTCCACCGCTAAAAATACACAGAAATGTGTGCAATAATAATTGCATGTAATAAATACATATCCTATTGCGGTTATTACATAAATATATTTAAGCTTCCTACACGTTCAATTTTCTTGTAAAAATCGTTAGAAAGGCACGTTCCTCGGACAGACATCTTTTGATCCGCCGCAACAAAAAGGAAGAACAAAGGATATCAAGGGCAAGAGAAATTGTGAAATATCGTACTTCTCATGTGAGCAGAGGTTGCACTTGTGGAACCATATCATCCTATTAATTTAACATCGTAGCAGAATTCTGATTAAAAAAGGGGGGAAAGCTTCCTTTTCAATTTACTCGAGTGGTTCCCCAAATTTTCAGACCACTGGCTCCTGTAACTTTCACCGTATCAATATTCTATTCTAATCTCCAGCATCTCATGCTCCCTGCTGCTGTCTTACACAAGTCCCTACAAGATAGTAGTTGGAAACACACAATTTTGCAATTATTATAAGCAAGGTACTGGGCACATGTATTAACCTGATAACATAATTATAATAGTGTGAGCTTCGATACTTCTAGCATCATTCAATTTATTTATTTTTAAATTTCGTTTCTACTAAATATATCACTAAAATATAATTTATACCACCACATTACACGTCTAGTGCTCAAGTACAAAGATTTTCAACCCGAATTGAATTCTACATTAAAACAATATCATTTTACATTTATTTGCATAAGGAAATATAATGAATTAAACTGTTGGATTGGAATATCCTGTACTACTCAAGAAAGTTCTCATTTCAGATTTTTTCAACAGCATGTATTGACTTTTGTAGTCAGGTGTAGTAATACACGGTGGATACATTTCTATTTCCTTTTTCTAAATGTATGCGAGGTTCACTTGCAGTGTCAGTTAAGAGTTTAGAGCCTCGTAATGTTATATTTGGAACTAGCTAAATAATTTTACATGATGTAGCAACAACGAGAGACATGTCGGCAATTTCTTCTCTGAATCGATTATCTCTGGAGCAAGGCGGCGCATACCAGTAGAAAAGGGAGTGGGGAGATCAAGTGGACAGAGCGAAGCAGTATACGCTGCTGCGAATGCTAGTAACTGCAGTCGCTTACACGTGTTCATTGGATGACCCGTCTCGCGTCACTATTTGCGTAAAGGCTTGTTCTCTTGCGCTTGCTCCAGATATAACTGAGATAGGGTATAATTTATTTTTGTCCTACGTGCCTACACAGGGGCATAGTGGTAACACTGTTGGCTTGTAATCAATGGGTACCAGGTTTGATAATCAGTGGAGACATATGGCATAGTAATTCGGATTCCATTTTAAAACTGTTGGCCCAGTCCTGATTAACGTATCTGAGCATTAATAAAATAATTAATTAAATAAATAATTAATAAAATAGTAATAATAATATACATAAATCAAACTTTCATGTGTTTGTGCCGGTGATGTCATAAAAATGAGGCAAATGTTAATATTAAACTATTAGATGTTTCAAGGCAATTAGAAAATTTACAATTCATAATACGTATGCAGAACTGCATGTACGTATATATACCCAATGTAATACTTACGATCAGTATGCTACTGCAATGGAAATTTAGAGCCCAACGTATCTTATAACTTTGAGTGCTGTTGTTGAAAAATTGCCGGATTTTTTTTATTTAATGTTAAGTATAAGAAATATATATCTATAACAAAAGAATGAGCCTCCCTGATGGCACAGTGGTTCAGGTTCAATTTTCAGCCATAGGTCCAATCCCAATTAGCATACCTGGGCATAAACAAACACAATTTTAAAGAGGGAAGGCTAGGGGTTGCTATACGTCCCGCATTTTCCTGGACAGTCCCGGAAAGGTATAATTTATCCCTGTGTCCTGGATATTCCCTTGGGGACGCACAAATATCCCTGAGTGAGGTGGGAAAGCAGAAATAATTAAGACTATATTTTCATGAAAATTATTTATATTTAAATGTGTGAACAATATTTCAAATGGTCATTTCACAAAATAAACTGCACATTGAATCGCTTCCTCTCAATAATACAACAGTTGCAGAGTTGCAATAATGTGCAGCAGAGATCTCTCATTTCCTTCTGTTTGGGGTGTTGAATTTTAAGTTATTCCAGTATCATCGATTGGTTGCAAAAACTCGGGGCGGGGGGCGGACGACATTTTTCGTAGGTAGACAAGACTTATCATTAAGACGACATAGTGCGGGACAAAAAGTCACAAAAGATCGGAGGCAAGTTCATTATGACACCCAGAAGGAAGTGTAAGTTTCAAAGTGAATTTCTGTTTATTAGAAAGTTTAGCGATTATGCTAATTGGATTGTGCATAATAATTATGATGTACATACATTCTACTTTGTCGGATCTAGAACCCCCACCCCCCAAAGCCTTCTTCTCTTGCTACACAACAAAACTTCCGAGGAAGAACGTCCCGGATTTTTACTTATTAAATGTAACAGTCTTAGGAAAGCCAGTCTTTTCTTCTTTTCTTTAAGTGGACTTTTTTCTCCATGACCAGATTCAGCAGCCATTAAGTTAAATTATACATGATGCACTTGAAAGACAGAATACAAATATCTTAAGTTACAAATGTAAAAAGGTTTAATAGTACATTTTCTATTTTGGATAATTTAAGAAACAAACTGTTGATTGACGGTATGCCTTTGATAAGTGTATCGATAGATGTAGAAAAATGTTTTTCTTTCTTTTTCTCTTGCTTCATATGAATGTTCATATGGCAAATTCAAGAGATGAATTTTAAAGTATTATATTCTATTTACAAAATATATACGAAAATACTTTAGATATGTGAGTGTATATGGTAGATGTAATAAGCTTACTGAAATATGAAGATAAAAATTGGAAATACATCCATTCAAGAAAGCCAATCTTTTCCCAACAACTACTTATGTACCTATCAATTCTAATTCGAAAGCTGTATTTTAAATTTGGATACAAATGTGCTTTTACATTAGTGATATAGATCAAATATGTGGAACTAGAGAATTGAGGTCAATTAATCTATTTTAATTAATATGAAACTCTTTGCGGGGTGGAAAAGGCGAAACAAGAAAGCCGCGGAAAAAAATCTCCGTCCCCCTAAAGAGAAACTGTTTTCTCCGACCACTTCCAACTCCCAATTTTCACAACCTATTTATCTCATGAATACAATGGATACATTTAACAAAATTACCTAAGTATTACAAAAAAAACAGGGCAATATTGTATAAAACCTAACATGGACCGCTGTATCGTCAAACTCGACTGCGGAAAATAGGGAAACCACAAATGGCCTCTACATTTTTTTGAACTAATGTTAAGAACTAAATAAAAAAAATATGTTGGGCAAGGGAATTGAATAAATTTTGATAACTAACGAAAATTTTATGAGAACTAACGGAAACTAACGAAAATCAATCGATCTGGATGGTTTTGGTTCGAAGTTGAATATGGGTCGAAAAAGTGTGAAGTTGCCCGACCCATTTATTTCCTTAATAGTTTCTATGTATTTGCGGAACTAAAGAAACTTTTAGGAGAACCATCGAAAACTAACAAAGAACTAACGTCCTGACTAGGTTCGAAGTGGGCAACGAAATTTGGCCGCTCAGGACAACACATTTCGCCTAATAATATATTCAGTGAATAAATGGGATACATTTGATAAAATGTAAAGTTTCAACAAAATTGATTCATACTCTCTACATTCTACAAATACCGACCATTTTATGAGAAAAATTCAGTTTCAAAATTGGGAAACTTCAAATTTCTTCCATTTTTTGATCGGCGAATACAGTGGATACATTTTGAGAACTAACGAAAATTTTACGAGAACTATCGAGAACTAACGTCCTGACTAGGTTTGACGTGGGCAACGAAATTTGGCCGTTCGGGCCAACATATTTCGCCTAATCATTTATTCAGTGTATAAATTGGACACATTTGATAAAATGACGAAAGTTCTACCAAAACTCACCCACTCTCTATACATTCTGTCAATATGGACAAGTTTTTGAGAAAAATTCCGTGTCTAAATTGGGAAATTTCAAATTACATCAATTTTTTGATCGGCGAATTTTCAGAACTAACGAAAAATTTACGTGAGCTATCGAGAACTAACGAAGAACTAAAATTGACTCATACTCTCTACATTCTACCTATACGGACCATTTTTTGATAAAAATTCCTTGTGAAAATTGGAAAACTGCAAATTGCCTCCATTATTTGTTCGGCGAATAAATTGGATACATTTTGAGATCTAACGAAAATTTTATGAGAACTAACGGGAACTAACGAAAATCATTCAATCTGGATGGTTTTCGGTTCGAAGTTGAATATGGGTCGAAAAAGTGTGAAGTTGGCCCGACCCATTTATTTCCTTAATAGTTTCTATGTATTTGCGGAACTAACGAAAATTTTATGAGAACTATCGAAAACTAGCGAAGAACTGACATCCTTACTAGGTTTGAGGTGGGCAACGAAATTTGGCCGCTCAGGCCAACACAGTTTTTCTAATCATTTATTCAGTGCATAAATGATATATATTTGATAAAATGACTAAAGTTTCAATAAAATTGATTCATTGTCTCTACATTCTACAAATGCTTACCATTTATTGAGAAAAATTCCGTGTCAAAATTGGGATAATTGAAATTGCTTCCATTTTTTGATCTGCGAATAAATTGGATACATTTTGAGAACTAACCAAATTTTACGAGAACTATCAAGAACTAACGAAGAACTATCGTCCTGACTATGTTTGAGGTGGGCAACGCAATTTGGCCGCTCAGGCCAACACATTTCGCCTAATCATTTATTCAGTGCATAAATGGGATATATTTGATAAAATGACTAAAGTTTAAATAATATGGATTCATAGTCTCTACATTCTACAAATGCGGACCATTTATTGAGAAAAATTCCGTGTCAAAATTGGGATACTTGAAATTGCTTCCATTTTTTGATCGGCGAATAAATTGGATAAATTTTGAGAACTAACGAAAATTTTATGAAAACTAACGGGAACTAACTAAAATCAATCGATCTGGATGGTTTTCGGTTCGATATTGAATATGGGTCGAAAAAGTGTGAAGTTGGCCCGGACCCATTTAATTGCTTAATACTTTATATGTATTTCCGGAACTAACGAAAATTTTATAAGAACTATCGAGAACAAGATGAACTAACGTCCTGACTAGGTTTGAGGTTGGCAACGAAATTTGGCCGCTCAGGCCAACACATTTCGCCTAATCAGTTATTCAGTGAATAAATTGGATAAAATTTGATAAAATGAATAAAGTTTCAACAAAATTGAATCATACTCTCTACATTCTACAAATACGGACCATTTTTTAATTAAAAATTCCGTGTCAAAATTGGGATACTTGAAATTGCTTCCATTTTTTGATCGGCGAATAAATTGGATACATTTTGAGAACTAACGAAAATTTTACGAGAACTATCGAGAACTAACGAAGAACTATCGTCCTGACTATGTTTGAGGTGGGCAACGAAATTTGGACGCTCAGGCCAACACATTTCGCCTTAGCATTTATTCAGTAAATAAATTGGATAAATTTGATAAAATGACTAAAGTTTCAACAAAATTTACTCATACTCTCTACACTCTACAAATACGTACCATTTCTTGATAAAAATTCCGTGACAAAATTGGGATACTTCAAATTGCTTCCATTTTTTGATCTGCGAATAAATTGAATACATTTTGAGAACTAACGAAACTTTTACGAGAACTATCGAGAACTAACAAAGAACTAACGTCCTGACTAGGTTTGAGGTGGGCAACGAAATTTGGCCACTAAGGCCAAGAGATATCGCCTATTCATTTGTTCAGTGAATAAATGGGATACATTTATTAAAATGACTAAAGTTTCAACAAAATTGACTCATAATCTCTACATTCTACAAACACGGACCATTTTTTTTTTAGAAAAATTCCGTGTCAAAATTGGGATACTTCAAACTGCTTCCATTTTTTGATCTGCGAATAAATTGGATACATTTTGAGAACTAAAGAAAATTTTACGAGAACTGTCGAGAACTAACGAAGAACTAACGTCCTGTCTAGGTTTGAGGTGGGCAACGAAATTTGGCCGCTCAGAACACATTTCGCCTATTCATTTATTCAGTGAATAAATTTGATAAATTTGATAAAATGACTAAAGTTTCAACAAAATTGAATCATACTCTCTACATTCTACCTATACGAACAATTTTTTAATAAATATTCCTTGTGAAAATTGGAAAACTGCAAATTGCCTACATTATTTGTTCGGCGAATAAAGCGAATAAATTGGATATATTTTGAGAACTAACGAAAATTTTATGAGAACTAACGGTAACTAACTAAAATCAATCGATCTGGATGGTTTTCGGTTCGATATTGAATATGGGTCGAAAAAGTGTGAAGTTGTCCCGGACCCATTTAATTGCTTAATACTTTATATGTATTTCCGGAACTAACGAAAATTTTATAAGAAGTATCGAGAACTAAAGATGAACTAACGTCCTGACTAAAGATGAACTAACGTCCTGACTAGGTTTGAGGTGGCCAACGAAAGTGAGTCGGGTCAACCTCACAGGGGTCCCGGGACCCTTGGCGTCGCAGCGCGATGTGCTAATCACTCGGCCACAGGGTCCGGCCTTCTTTCTTTGCTTGTGGTTCCACTATAGGGATGGTGTTTGAAGGTGTGATGATATCGGGTGTTTAATAGGTAGAACAAGAGAAAGTAAATTTTACACTGTTACAATTCTTTGTACTCGTATTGTGTTTTCTTTATTTACTGGGACCTCCCTGTTGGCGTAGTGGTAACGTCGTCGCCTTCTAATCAATGGGTCCCGGATTCGATATAGTGTTGCTCACGGGACGAGACATGTCCCGTCTCGTCTCGTGTGTCGTCTCGAAAACGAGACGAGACACGAGACGGGACAGACCCTTTGAAATTCGAGACGGGACGAGACGGAATGTCTATCTCGTCTCGTTTTCGAGACGGGACACGAGACGGTACGGGACGGCTCGTGAAAAGTCTCGTCTCGTCTCGAAAGTCTCGAAAAAATGAAAGCAAAGAATTTAATCAGTTGTCAATGCTTGTTAATTTGGAATAATTTTTGTCATTAGAAACGTCGACAAGCGTGAATTACGTCAAAAGAAGGATGTCCTTGAAAGAGTAATGAATGAATAGCTAAACTTATTTTCGGTACTCTTCAAAACACAGCGTTATTCCCCATTTGACAATTTATTCCAGGTTAATAATTTTATGTTATGATACTCCACACTTTAATTTCAATTTTGTTTATTAAAGGGCGAGGTTCAGCCTGCGGCTGTTCTATCACCTAAATACTATGAAACTAATACAATGCTGAATAGCTTATTCAGATATCTATTTTGTGACTCGAATGATCAGTTTACGAAAATATTGCAAACTGTAGGAGCCAAGTTTAGTCAGTATCTTGGCGGGTTGTGTTTGTATTTGAGTGTCAGCCCTAGTTGGACTCTGACTCATTATTTTCATTGCACTGACGACATGGCAGGATTGTCTTTGTTATTTTAGTCCTCCCCGAAACAGTCGCGGTTTGGAGGAATAAAATTGCGTGGTTATAATAGCTTGCTTCGGATCAGATGAGCATTGTTGCATTCTGCAATATACACAAGAGAGCCAGCAAGGACAACAAAGCATTTCTTGGTGATTCTTAACTAAGTTAGAAACATGTCAATTGCCTTCCTTATTTATTCTTTAAAAAAAAAACTGACAGTGGTGTAGGCAATATTTTATTTTTGTGTGGCTTTAATGAAATCTGGATCTTTTCTGCAGTGATGGCGGCAGCCTGATATAAGTAGGGGGGGCTACAGATTTCAGTTTCAAATTCTGGGTGGGATAACTAACGTGGGCGTAACTGAAGTCTAACTTGGGTGGGGGTGGGTGTAGAATAGAAAAGCTTTCCATCCCATAGAAATAATGTCCAGATCAACTAGGTAAATAACTGCTACATTTGAGAAATCATAAATATCACTCCTTATTTCTTGTTCCTCAGGTTCCAGGAAGTTAACAAAAATAAATAAAAATAAATTTTAACATTGAAAATTTTGGGACGCAAATGCTTCCCCTTTGACCTCGCTAAGTTATGCCTATGTTAACTAATACCAGATAAAAGATGTTTTACCAATGGCATATTTTACAGCCAGACCCAAAGATAAATAAATCGCTATCTGAGATTCATTCTGTTCCATCATATTCAAAAGAACTCTTACGCACAATCTAAAAGGCCAAATAATATACCATACATATATTTTCTTTATTTTCTCAAGGCATTATTTAGCGGAATAATGCCACAGAGTTACTATTCATATTAACATAAAAATACACCATAAAAACTACACTCACTCTCAACTCTCTGGATATAGTACAGGTAACACTATTTCTGTGGAAAGAGTGCAGCTACTTTTTTTGCTGAAATGAAAAATAAACCACATCAAGAAACTACAGTAAGATACGTTTTTTAGGTGGGAGGTAGCTGCAAAATTATCAACAAAGTTTTTGCAAACGTTTTCTCATTGGAGAGAATTAGATAGAACACCTGAAATTTCGTTATCAAGTCGATTATGAAGGTAACACTTGAGTTGTCTCAAACTGGAAAATTTCCTTTCACATCCAGCTATTGATGGAGTATGGACATTACAATAGCACAAAGCTTCTAACAACCACCTCACTGTCGCTGAATACATCCACCTAACCATGTAGGCAGCAGAGTATCATGTTATTTTAGTAGTCAGCTGGAGACTTGTGATTGATCAGTTACTTCGTATCAAATGATCAGCGTTCATTGTTGATCCAGTCAGATCTACCGGATCCCCCTCCCCAATCCACCTATGCTATTTTGGAACACACCGTAATAAAGTAATCCTGTTTTCTTACTAACGTAGGACATGCACTTGAACATTGTCATGGTCCTGCTCCAATGAAAGTTTTATAATTGAAACTATTATGTAAGATCACCTCTAGTTCTTCTACAAAAATGGTGGGAGGCTACAAGAACCGATTTGAGGGTCGAGGGACTTCAGCCCCCTTGTAGCACCGTCCCTGCTCTTCTGAAATCTAAATGCTGCTTATACAGTCACATATTAAAAATCCCTGCATTCAGGTCATAAAACGGCAAGGATGTCCAATTTCCGCTACAGCGGGGGTGGGAGAAAACCCTAGTTCAGTCAACAGTTAGCATTTGTTGCTCTTGGGTGGTAGTCGTATTGTGTGATCATATGTTTTCTGTGAGTATTATTTTGTGTTTTGTTACTTTTTTTTACCAACTGTGTAAAAATAAAAGAAACATGAGTCCACCAACAAAAAAAACTTCTGTTATAATATCAAGTGTAACTTGTTCAAGTTTTTAAATGCCTACTTAATCATTATGAAAATATGGGTTTAATTTCTAGTCTATCAAATATATATTACACAAGTATCTAGAAATATATTTCGGGGCGATCCGAACAAAGTGTTCCATAATGATTATAATAATAATAATAATAATAATAATAATGTTTAAATTAAAATAATTATAATTATATTTAATTTAAATAGTATCAATTAAAATATTCAAATTTTTTTACATAAATAGGAAAAAAGCCGGTATGAGGATGGTGCAGCACGTATTCATTATCCACCTTACATATAGTGTTGCTCACGGGACGGGACATGTCCCGTCTCGTCTCGTGTCTCGTCTCGAAAACGAGACGAGAAAGGCATTCCGTCTCGAATTTCAAAAGGCTTGTCCCGTATCGTGTCTCGTCTCGTTTTCGAGACGAGATACGAGACGGGACGGGACTTTTGAAAAGTCTCGTCTCGTCTCAAATGTCTCGAAAAAAATAAAAGCAAAATATTTAATCAGTTGCAAATACTTGTTTGCTTGGAATAAAGTATTTAAATTAAAAACGTTCATAAGCGTGTATTAAGTCAAAATAAGACTATTTTAGAGAGAGTAATGAATGAATTGAATACCTAAACTTATTTTCAATACTCTTTAGAAACACAGCTTTACTCCCCATTTTTTTCCAATTTATTCCAGGTTAATAACTTTGTTACGATAGTACTCCAGATACTAATACAATTCTGAATAACATCAAGTAAAAGGGCAGGTAGAGAAGGTGGAAGGAGGGGCCAGAACATCGTGGAGTGTCTGAGTCCGAGATTTATCTTGTAAAATTAGTCTCAGCTCTATAGGTTGGAAAGGTAAACGGACCGACGGATGGGGTTTATTATTATTATTATTATTTAATTTTTACATCAAAGGGTGTACAGAAGTGAATGTTATTAGGATGTAGGAAAAACATTGTAGGAAACATGGCAGTACAAATTGATAACGAGTTGTTGGGAAAGTTATTAAGAAGTTCAAGATATTAGCAAGACTAAGAGAAGGAGATAATACAAATAATCTTGCATTATCCCACTCCGAACAGCTGAGAGCTAAAGAGGAGGAGAAAATACGGGAAATATGGAAATAACTAATTTGGTGATTTTAGTGTTTATAGGGAACCATGACAAGATTTTACCACATGATTATTTGCACGGGTTGCGAAATTATTAGAATGTTATGGAAATTTCGGAAATGTCTTTGTTCAGTAAATTCTTGTTGTTTCCCTCAGGCAATCTACAGGTGATTGGATTCGATTTCTTTACGTCCGTCTGAAGATTATTTCCAATGCTTTTTTTAAATTTATTTCTTATTTAGAGAATACTATTCCTTGGATTGTAATAACGAAATACCAAGGCTGATATAGAATAGATTTCAAATGAAGAAGTGCACAAAGTTCTGTATAATCGTCGTAGAAGGAAACGTTGTTCTACGAGGGGACTCCCCAATGGTACAGTGCTAGCGTCGTCGCCTTGTAATCAAGGGGTCCCGGGTTTGATACCCGGTGAAGGCACATAGTGATTTGCTTCACACTTTAAACTGTGGGTCCAGTCCCGATTAGCCTTTCTGTAAATCAGATGAAGGAATGTTGTAGCTGTTATTTTTATTCTATGAATTTAGCCTTCAAAACAAATTTCACAAAGTAGTTTTATCAAATTTCAGAGGGAAGCTGACAGCAATGTCAGGGTGGCGGGAACTTGTTTATGGTCAGAGTGTATTCCGAGACTATTTTTCGCCGTTCCCCCCTGACAGAGGTTTCGCTTTGAACAATGGACACCGTTGCTTCAGGGGGCAAACACCAAACATAGGGACGAGGTTGACCTTCAGTAGCGGGTAAGTGCCATAAATCCAGGCCTGAAGTAGGAATGAAGGTTGATGCAAGGGAGGGGCAATAAAAATTCTGTAATTTGGTTTGCTTGCTGACGAAGTTTTGCAATAAAAACTGAAATGGAAAACGGCAGACTTTGAATGACTTTGAATGAAAGAGGGACAGTGAACACAAGTTATTTGTATTATTTGCCGACACAAGCTTCCATTTCCAAGATAAGGCTATCAGCAGCGGAGTGATTAGAGTGTTGGAAGCAGTGACGACGCCAGAGGGGGGCAGGGGGACGCCAAATGTCAGACACTTCGCCCCCCTGGGGGCCCCCAACTGAAGTTAATTAAATATCGAATAATAAGAGAGTTCATTTATAAGAGTATGACAATTTTCACCTTTTCAAAGTGGTGTATTCTGCATGATATCACTTTCCTGCTTATAATACCAACTTGATTAACAAATATTAATTTGTTTAGTATATATATAGCTGTGTGTGACTTTCGTCCAATATTCGAGCGCCGACCTGGGCATAGGTGATTTCTCATTCATTTATGTCCTGTAATAGCCGAGATTAACCTAAGTTTTAACCAGTCTTAAGAACTGGGAAAAAATGTTAAATGTGGATGGTTTTAAAACATCACGAATATTTTGAGGCCCGCAAGACATCATCTGTAGTACGGGCAAATTATTCTAATCGTGGTCCTTAGTGACAACGCTAATTAGTAAAAGACATTCAAAGTTGATTCAAGATTTGGTTGGTTGATTGATTTGATGTTTTAGGCTAAGTCCACTTTGTGCACAGTAAGGCTAATCGGGACTGGACTTACAGTTTAAAGTGCCTCCACTGGGTATCGAACCCAGGACCAAAGGTGATCGAAGAAAACCCGACACTACATGTCAGTTGTGGATTCATCGCGGTTTCTTACTATTCAGGGACTTTAATTTCCAGATGATGAGTCTGAGGAAACCTTAACAAAGGGAATTTCTTCGATACTCTTGAAGTTAATGAGGGGATATTATTTGGAAATGTATTGAACGTGAACCTTAAAATGCAAATTACACTTAAAATTAGATTCAAGACATATCGTGGGCAGGTAAAAGAACGCTTATTATGATTTCCCACTCTTCAATCATTAGATGCAGGTTCGCTCTTTCTCGTACATATCAAAATCGAATAACTTCTTCCCACAAACTCCATAGGTGCCTGTAATTGTGTAGCACAGACATACGTTGGAATGGTAGAGTATGAGTAAGTATTGCCAGGGTCAGAATATTTCTTGAATTATGAGATAACTGAAACCTTTGTCTGATTTTTTTATCATGTGATAACATTTTCCTGAAAGGTGAAACACAAATTTTGCCCAAAACTCTTCAGCGTTACGAAGATGGTTGTCCTTAAAATCTTTGAAAAGGCTTGCTCGAAACAGGATGCTGGATGCAGACTGCCTCATTTGGCTGTTCTTGGCATTGAGAAGAAATGTCAAGTCCTGGACGTACCAAAGGTGGGCAATGTGTTCTCCAAAGCACATAGAGCAGAATTCTCCTGCATAAGAGTTGCACTTCACTAAGTGCCTCACATTGTTTCTAATACTTAAGAAGACTAATTTCTTCCAACGTAACGTTTATTTTTCAAGAAAATTAAACTCTTCGAAGCTTTTTTTTTCGTCATTTATATTATTATCTTATAACTTAAATATTTATATCAGTAGTTTCATCTCAAGAAAGACGATGAATTATAAAATTATGAATGTCTTCCAAAACTGAAATAGGCCACTAGAGACAACGCAACTTTACAATAAAAAAGAATTAATGTCTTTATTAAAACGAATCATGTGGAGATAAACTCGTAATCAAGAAGTAAATTTAGGCAGTAAACGTCCACTCTAAATAAAAGACAAACACAAAACACCATACATGAATATAATAATAATAATTATTAATATAAGTATTTTTATATATGTATATACCATGCGTCCATTTCGATCTTCAGCCGAGAGATCGGGTGAAGCGTGGCGGGCGGCGCTGACGGAGATGCCGACATTTGCGGCCTGTAATGCCCGCTTATTTTTATGGACATATGCAGACATTTATATAAATATTGCAAAACGAGCACTAACCTGTGTTATAAGAGTACGGTTTTAATTTTAGTAGCTTAGTTAGCTTAGTAGCTGTATGTGCCGATGATTTTGACACGCCCACCTCTTTTGAAACACGGCGTAGAGGTTTGTTTGGAGAACGTTCTAACGCTGCACCAATATCATCGAGTTTTGCTTCGGTTAGAATCCGTCGTTTTTGCTTAAGTGTTTTAAAATTTAACGATCCAGTTTCTCGTAATTTAAGGACAAGATGTCTAACCGTATCTCTATGTGGAGGTGAAACGCCTGGGAATTTCTGTACAAATTGCCTACACACTTCTCGACACGAGTCTGTTTTCACGTAAGTGTCATTCATAAAAATTCTTTTTTCTAACGTGAACCTTGCGGCTGGCATTCCAATCGTCTAACTGACACAACACACATACACACTGCAATAACACAAACAAGTAACTGCAAGTAACCAAGAATAACACTCTTGCGCACAGTACGAAATTAACACGCTCTTGGCTTACATTGCTCGCCACTATATTCACAGCTCTGTCTTCATCTAGTCGCTAAGGAACAAAAAAACTCGAGCTCGGAGATTTCGGATTGCAAGGAAGCTCACGAAAACCATTCACTTTTAACGGTTTCGTCTGCAGCGTAATCTTGATACAGTGTTGCACATTCGAAACCTCCAAACGATTCCCATCGCTACAAAACTCTTTCAAGGATATAAACTTAAGCAGGACGTTACTGGTCAAAATTATGATTAAAATGTTTTATTATCTGTGGCTCTTAACATCGTTTCTAAAGCGTATTTATTTGTGTATATAAGGGCAGAACTTGGATGAATTACAGATGATAAATTATAACACAGGTTAGTGCTCGTTTTGCAATATTTATATAAATGTCTGCATATGTCCATAAAAATAAGCGGGCATTACAGGCCGCAAATGTCGGCATCTCCGTCAGCGCCGCCCGTCACGCTTCTCCCGATCTCTCGGCTGAAGATCGAAATGGACGCACTGTATATGTGTAGTGTTTTCGGGCGTGTTAATGTGACTGCCCCTTTACAATATTTTGTTGCCAGCCTTCCGCCCCCCCCCCAGTCACATTTCCCTGTCGCCGTCACTGGTTGGAAGTAAATTGATTAGGACGAGGAAAGTAACATTAGCTGTTGACAGTGTTGCACCAAAGAACGTGATATGTGCTACTCTTTGTATAAATGATAGGAAATTTAAGCAAAAAATTATAATTGTTGAGACTTGATAGTTGTTTCCTTCATTTCATCGTGGGAAGACGTTTTCTGAGACAGAGTGGGATTATTTTACAAATACATGAGAAAGGGTGGTTCTTTAAAGATAGAGACGTATTTTGAACATTTTTTAAAAGTTCAGATAAAACGAGAATTTAGCCTTACTGTTATGAAAAGAAATAACGAACTACAGGGAAAGAATAACTCTGCACATTTCTCGCACCTGGTAGGATGCAACAAACATTCACAACGTATTGCAGGAAGTCTATGAACGAGGATGAAGACGGATATGTGAAATTTGACTTACCTGCGGGTGAATTAGTGGATTCGAATATTCTTAAGGTTGATATTGTTTGTTTTTTTTAAGTCCATTTGATTCGCAAATAGGCTAAATCGCGAACCGACCTTTAGTTTAATGTGCGATCCAATCCACTTTGTGACTCCATTGGGTATCGAACGCAAGGACCGTTCATTACAGGACCTCGACTTTATTACTACGCCATCGGGGAGGCACCCAATTTACACAAATATGTTTATTCCAATAACATGTTATATGCATAATCTGATAATGATGCACTTTTGGTGCATCTAAACATATTTTTTTCAACTATAGCATGTCTAAAAGAATCATTCAAGTTGGGATTTTTATAGCTTCAGGAGCTTCATATCCGATATGAACTAAATGCAGGTTTGCCTTCCATACGTGGTGGTTTTGTCACATTTCTTCGCTTCGTAAAACATACACTTTTGCAGGAACGGCTTCTTGCATCCTCCTGGGGCCTTGCTCTAGCTAAACAAGAAAATATATTTGTTTAGCATAATCGAGGGTTACTTATTCCTGCCGAACTTACTAGAAAACAAGGATTCTATTGGGATCATACGGCTTTGAATGACAGTATCAATGAAGATTTATGATGTACACTACTACTTATAATAATGAGCATAAAATATTAATCAGGAACTTTATTTTTCGTCAACTGGATGTAACATCCTTTTTTGTTATTCAGCAAATATTCAATTTATCACCTTTTTTGACATTAATTTTCTTTGCCAGGACAGCTGTTTTTATGCAAATTTTGGCGATCTTAACTGGACGTAAGCTAGATATTAGCTAATATTCGTGCTGTTATATTACTATTCTTCTACCATCTTTGTAACATTTCATGTAATAACAATAATAGAATTAATTAATTTACATATTCAAGTGAATAGACCTATGAATTATATTAATGTATTAATTTAAACATTTGCTTAATTGTTGTCGTTAATGTTATTATTATCATTTTTTCTGAAACACTTGGCTCGGACACCCTCCCCCAACATATATTTCTAGATGCGTGCCTGCCGAAGGATAAATTAGATCAAGGGGTGGTGGTACCGGACTTAGAGGCTAAAGGGAAAACAAAGAAGTATGTGGGTCATAAGCTGAGCAGAAACAGCACAATATCACAAAGAAACACTTTTTGAAACTTATGTCATGGAAGATGTTTAACAATATTAAGAACAATAAATGCTTTCTATTTGTAATATACTAACTATTGAAATTTTAAATAGTCTTTTGTGTTCGTACTACACATTTAAAAACTTTTTTGTTGCTCCCAGTGCCAAGCTTAGAATTTAAAGAAAAATGTACATTTTCATAGTGCATGGAAGTTCGACATTCAGAAAGAAAGAAGGTCTAGTGGAAAACATTTGAAGACTTCCAAAAGGTATAGCAGTAATGAAAAAGAGCACTAACTTATGTACGATGGATAGACAGTTGTATGGAAGCGAGAAAAAACACAAGGTAGATTTCATAAGATACCTAGCAATCAGTAACCAACAAACTGCATTTTTAATATTAATGTCCTCATGATTAACGAACCTTATTTATTCTCACCACGCAATGGGTAAAATATTTGGAGCTTTATCCCACTTTCTGGAAAAATATTTCGTGTTTCTGATACTTTTGACTTTTGTTGGCATGATATCCCGGATCACTTTTACGAGACGAGACGAGACAAAACGAGACGAGACAGAACCCTTCGAGACGGGACACGAGACGGGACAAACGAATATTTTCGAAACGAGACAGCATTTTCACGAGACGGGACGGGACAGACCAAAGTCTCGTCTCGTCTCGTCTCGTGGACAACACTACTTACATATAGTCAAGCTCGGTAAAATTTGTAAAAAAAAACGACATGCAAGGATGTGTTTAGGCGGGTCCAGGGGGTCCGGACCATCCCCCCCAAAAGGCTTATTAAGTACTAAACTTAAATAATGAAAAATATATTCGTTAAGCCTTTGTTGTATAATTTCCTTTGGACTTATTGGAACACGAGGATTATATTGGGATCATGCAGCTTTCAAGGACAGGAAGGACATATTTAGGTGGTCCGGACCCCTCCCCCCCAGCCGAAAGACTTATTAAGTACAAAAATTAAATAATGTAAATATACTCGTTTAACATTTGTTGTATTATTACTTCTGATCTTATTCGAAGACAAGGATCATATTGGCATCATACGGCTTTGAATGACAGAAAGAAAATTTATGTACACTACTACTCAAAATAATATGCATAAAATATTAATCAGAAACTTATTACTTTTCTCCAACCACATGTAACATCATTTTTGTTATTCGATAAATATTCAATTATTCATCTATTTGACATTTATTTAATTGCTAGGGCACTTGTTTTTACGTAAATTATTCTGATCTTAACTACAGGTAAGCTATTATCACTTTGCTATTGGTGTAATAATAATATAATATTAATCTATGTATTATAATTTGTATTAATTTGATATAATATAGTTATTTTAATTTAAATATTATTATTATTATTATTATTATTGTTATTATCATCATCATCATCATCCCTGAGACACTTGCTTCGGACAACTCGCCCCTCGAAACATATTTCTAGATACGTGTCTGCTGACGTGGTAAATAAATTAATGTTAAATAGATAACGAATTGAATATTTATTGAATATCAAATAAAGGATTTTAGATCCAGTTGACGAAAAAGTTCATAGGATGTCATGTAGGGTCCCCACACATTCTCGATAATTTTGGAGGCAATGTGATTAGCACCACGCTCCGACCGCCTTAACCTCCCAGGCACCCATTGATTTGAAGCTGGGTGAGCCTCAGAGCCGCTTCATGCGTGGCTAGTCGGAAAAGTTCAGACCTTAGATCATCACATCGGGAACCGAACCCGGTCTCTCGCGTGGGAGTCAGACACCTCACCGACTAGACCACCGCGGCTCCTGACTAATCACATCTGTCGTATACAAATGTAATTTGTATGGATTGATTCCTATGTATTAATGAACACGAATGCACTTTGTTTCTGTTGCTTTCTTTTTTCATCGATGAGCGAAGAAAAACAACAGTCGGAAAGAACAGCCAAAAAAGATCCCTTTTCCTTACCAAACTCAAAGATTATCTTCAAACTTTCACTGTGATTGGTTGTTAGCACAGCATCAGCCAGTGAAGCCATTTGCAATTAGAGCCCGGTCTATTCCTCCCCGATGGGTAGTCGGCCTCGGTGGCGGAGTTGTTAGCACAGCGCGCTACAACGCCAGGGGTCCCGGGTTCGAGTCCCGGTTAAGACATGGGTATTTGTGTTTGTCCATATGAAGGTAAAACTGAGAATACTGCAACAATTGATAAGTGTAAAAATTTGAGAAAGTGTGAATGACGGGGGATACCACCGCGTAGGGGTATTCCATTTAAAAATAAAAAAAGAGTGGTCAGCGCAAAGCGCTACGAAGCCAGGGGTTCCGGGTTCGGATCCCGGCTAGGACATGGATGTTTGTGTTTGTCCGTAATGAGAAAAAACAAGAATACAGTAAAAAATGGTATGTGTGAAAGTTGAGAAAGGAGCGAATGGCAGGGGATACTACCACATAGGGGTATTTCTTTTTTAAAAAAATGGCGCAGTGGTTTTAATCAAGTGGTCCCGGGTTCGATACCAGGTGGAAGCACATAGTGGTTCAGATCCCATTTTAAATTGAATGTCGTCCCGATTAGCCTTACTGTGCATAAAGTGGACTTAAACACTAATTCAATCAATCAATCCTAGGACATCTTCTTTGAGAACAATTAAAAACTTTACTGGAAACGTTTATGAACGCAAAGGAGGAAAATGACTTTTGTTTGATTTTCTATATATATGGCATGGAAGTAATGACGCTGGTGATGTCATGGGAAGCCTGTAGTTCACATATTTTCGGAGGTTTCAGAGGTCTTTGGTGTGGTCGGTCTACACAATTTATTCTCATTACACTTTCAATGTAAGAGAAATTCCACATAAAATAGTACAATGTAATGAACTGAGCCTCAAAAAAGTTTTGTATTCTTGCTATGGAAGGAACTTATTTTTGACATGTAACCTCCTTTGCCGTTTGTAATTCCCATAACTTCCCCTTAGTTTGTTATCCCTTCCTTCCTTCCTTTCGCTGAAAGAAAAAAAAAATGTTTTCCATAAAACAAATTACGAACTAAATTTAGTCAACCATGTATTCAGACAGTCCCGTAGCTAGACTTTTTAGACGCCCTAGGCAGGATTGTGGTTTGGAGCCTTTCCCCCCCCCCCCCCCACACTATAATGCACCAATATTTTATGCTCGTCCTTCGATATTTTCTTATGCCATGGTTTGTGATATTACATCCTACAAAATTTGAAAAGAAGAAACGAAGAAAAACTCATTGAAAATAATATAGATAATATTTAAAGATTCATTGCTTACATTTCTGATTCAAGATAAGTTTGGCATATTTATGAATATTTCAGGTATGTCTTAGTGCCTGAAGAACATATTTTAAAACGTACTATTACTACTACTACTTTGGGAAAAGAAAATTCCAGCAGTGTGTTAACAGAATATGCCCCTGCCAAATGCATATTTCTCCGTCGCATATTCTGACTTTGTTGTTTGGAAAAAAAGGAAGAAGAAAAAGCAACTTTGAATGGTGCCCTTCAGCTCCCCCCAGCTTACCCCACGCAGCTTCGCTGTATGCAGATGCAAACAACGTTCCATGAACTTCCAATTTTAATTAGGAGAGATTGTGGAGACTTAGTAGCTCTGGATTCTGTTTTCTTTAAAATATCAAATAAAATAATGTGAATGTAAATATAATATTTCAATAAGGTCAATGTTCTGTGTTGTTGTTTAAATATATGCACTGGACCACCATGGTTATATAGGACAGGACCTACATACAGTTTTGTGTTGGATCCAAACCACTTGCCGAGTTGTATGTACAACACCCACGTAGCTTCTACGGCCGGAATCAAAACAACAAACTGCGCAGTGGTTAGCACTTGCTATCACACTAGAGCACCAGTATTCGAATCCTGGCCTGGAAATGGGAGTTCTCTGTGAGTGTCTCTCTATCAATTTCATCATATCCTCATCTTCGCGATTAAAAAAAAAGCGACGCTAAACAACGAACATGAAGTCGAACCGCGGACTATTGAAACCACAGGGGGACGCACTAGTAACTACGCCACCACAAAATCGATCAGTTTGTTAGTTTGAGATTAACGTCCTTTACAACAGCAAAACTATACAGGACAGGAGTACGAAGGAAGCTTACAGACAGTGTAAGAATATACCAACTCTAATTACACTAACATGTTACAGTCCGTCATCTTGTCACCACGATGCAATTCAGGTATGGAATGAAATTTAATGTAGTCAGTGAGCCCTTTCGATATTGTTTATCACTTGCATTTCAGCTATGGGCCAAGTTATTGGGGAAAGTGGACATCAAGAAGATGGCGCCCGATAGTTAGTAACGTTTACATCGGCTCCGGGTTTTACGTTATTTTTTGCTGGATATTAGGTAGCTGGACTTGTGTTCACATAAACAAAAGTTGTATAAGTGTGTATAGAACACCTAAATACGTCCATCCATTGGTAGAAGGGTATAATCGAAGAAGAGAAGTCATAAGTTAGGCTGTTTTCCATCACAGACAGATCCTCCCGTTCGCTTTCGAAATCAGGCGTACCAACTCAACATGCCACGCGCCACCGGAAAAGACCAGGGACTCAGCGATCGCCTCAACAACTTTGAAAAGGAAGTGCGGGACGAGTTAGCCTCCTTCAAGGTAGCAATGGAGAGTGAATTGCGAGTAAACACGACCGATACTCCGCAGAATTTAGAAGCCATAAAGAAACTGCAGGCAGCCCTTGCAAAGATGGAGGCCAGAATCGAGGAGAAATTTAGGCTACAAAGGGAAGAACTGGCCTCGTTGCGGGATAGAATTGCACAAAATGAAGGCAAGATCGACGCCATGGAACAATATTCACGAAGAGAATGTCTACTGATCCATGGAATTCAAGAGAAAATAAAGGAGAACGTAGAAGAAAAGGTGCTTGACGTTCTGCAGAAGACGCTACAGCTGGACGTAAATAGCGAGGACATTGCCCGATGCCATCGCTTGGGGAAGCCGAATCGCTCTGTGGCCGACGCCCTGCAGGAAGGAAGACGATGCATCATCGTGAAGTTTGCGTCATATAGGACCCGCCACCTGGTATGGTCCTCCAAGAGGAAACTCAAGGAAGCAGGGAGTTCCATATTCATCACGGAGTCCCTCACAGCCGTACGCCAAGAGATCTTACGTGCGGCCAAAGACAAGTTCGGCCGACGAAACTGCTACACCGAGGACGGAAGGATCGTCGTCCGTACGGAGAACGGCAGAAAGAACACCATCACGTGCATGAGAGAACTGGATCTACTGTGATCGTACCCTACCGCCCCCCCACTTTCATGAACAGTTTGTGTTGGTGCTTAAGTGTAAATGTGTATTAACTATAGTGCATCTTCATCTTCATCTACCGACCTGAAATCTTATCAATCCGTAGCCGCTAAAGAATGAAAATACTTTAAAAAACATTTAGTAACTATCTGTGTGTGTATATATATATATTTTTTTTTTCTCAGACATTTTTTCTCTTTTTTCTTTATTATTATTTTTTATTTTAATTTTATTTTTTCCATTTTTATCCCCCCCTCCAATAGCGAATGTGTGTAACCAAAGTTTAAATCGGTGATCATAGTGTTAAGTGTTATGTGTCAGTGATGCTAGAAATTCGTAAAACTACGTTTGGTATGGTGTCGCATCTGCTGTATGCTCTTGGCAGAGGTAAGTCTTTGCTAACTTGTCAATCTTTTTTTCTTCTTCTTTTTTGCACTCAATAGTTGGTAGCACTGAATAGCATGAAGACAACCTGCATTCCTTGCAATTCCAAAACTGTAAACAAGGCACCCCTCTTGTTGCTCAACCCCCCAGGCGACACTGACCCATCGCCAGCGCAGACGTTGCCAAATGTCTCCTTCTTCCGCGCGGGAGTCGCTAACGTGAGGTCATTGCTTCCGAAATTGGACGAATTAAATTATGTAATGCGTAAGTTGGATTTAGACGTATGTGTAATCACGGAAGGTTGGATAAGCGATTCCACACCACAGTCTGCATTTAGCTTGCCGGGCTACGAAGTAATCGCACAAAGCAGAAGTAACAAGAGGGGAGGTGGAATTCTTGTGTATTACAAATATGGTTTAAAGATACAGAAAATAGAGATCGGAGTGAACACCGATGATGTCGAAACGCTAAGTTTCATATTATATTACAAAAATGTGCGACTTGGCATGTGCGCTGTTTATCGACCACCCAATGTAGCGTACTCTAAACTGTCGGTACTCGAGGAGGTGATATCTGAAATATACCCGTCCGTCGATAGATTCTTGTTGCTGGGTGATTTAAATTGCGATTTTTTACAACCAAATAAATCAGAAACGCTGTTTCTAAAATCGATAATATCTTCCTTCGGGCTAACACAAGTTGTAACAAAACCAACGCGCATAACTGAAACTAGCGAAACGCTGTTAGATATTATAGTAATAGATGATGTTACCAGAATGCAGGCAACTGACGTCACAGTGCCTATCGGTAAATCGGATCATTGTGTCACGTACATCGACTTGCTTTATGAGAAGCCCGCTAATGAGAGAAAATATTTCAATTACAGAAGCTTCTCCTCTTTCGATATAGACAATTTTGCCGAAGACATAACAAACGTTCAGTGGGAAACACTGCAATCACTTGATACCGTTGATGAAAAAGTAGACTTTTTTAGCTCCAATATCGTACGTTTATTTGATTGCCATGCACCTGTGAAAACCGCCCGAGTTAAGAGGAAGCGCGTTCCGTGGATAACTCCTAATGTCAAGTTATTAATGCGTATTCGAGACAACGCTCTGAGGAAATTCAAACGGACGAACAACGTTGCCGATTGGAACCACTACAAAGAACTCCGAAATTTTACGACTACCGTCATCCGACAGGAAAAGAAGTCATACTTCTCTTTTAAATTTGGCGCTATTCAATTAAATAAGAAGGAAACGTGGCGTGAACTAAAACAGTGGGGCGTGCTGGATAATAAAAATGTCAATGCGAACTTATCCTCACTTGTGAACGCAGCACACGAGCTCGATGCTCTTAATAATCATTTTGGGCAAATTAGCAATCTATCTAGTATTCCCACTCAAATAAAAACGCAACAAATTGAGTACTTTGAAAGCCATAGCTTTACCGATGAAAATAAATTATTTTGTTTTAACACAGTAACCGAAATTGATGTGCACAAAGCAGTGCATAAAATTAAATCAAAGAGTGTTGGAGCAGATGGCATAAACACTAAGATGTTAAAGATTGCACTACCATATGTACTGACTCCATTAACTCATATAATCAATTATTCTTTGTCTAAAGGCGTGTTTCCAGAAAGATGGAAAGAAGCGCGAGTCTTGCCTCTTCAAAAGAAAAAAAGAGATCAGTTCTTTCGATGACTTAAGGCCCATAAGCCTATTGCCAGTACTCTCTAAAGTACTAGAAACAATTGTATTTTCGCAACTAATATGTTATGTTGACGCGAACAACTTGTTACCTACAGTTCAGTCTGGGTTCCGTGCACGGCATAGCACAGCAACAGCCTTAACAAAAGTTACAGATGATATTCTTTGCGAAATTGACAACCGTTGCTCTACACTTCTCGTATTATTGGATCTTAGTAAAGCTTTCAACACAGTCCAACACGATTTGTTAATATCTAAACTCAAATACTTTAAATTTGACTCTGTAGCCGTAAGGTGGTTTGAATCCTATTTACTTAAAAGAAAACAGAGAACATTCCTTCAAAATTCACCCTCGCAGATCTCCGAAGCTGTAGTTTTAAAAGCAGGGGTTCCGCAGGGATCAATTTTAGGACCTCTCCTTTTCACCCTCTACACCGCAGACTTAAATAAAGTTATAAAACTTTTCACACCACATTTCTATGCAGATGATACACAACTGTATTTTTCGACTAGACGTACAGCGCTAGAAAGTAGTATTTCCTCACTCAACACCGATTTAAATAATATTTACACATGGTGTACATCAAATGGACTTAAGATAAACCCTGAAAAATCACTTTATATGCTAATTGGAAAGAAACAATCGCATAAAAATTCTATTGTTGAGCCAATTGACCTTAAAATTAATAATGAAACCATTCCATGTAAAAATTCAGCAAAAAATCTTGGCTTGATTGTTAACGATACGTTGGACTGGACGGACCACATCAATGCACAATGTAAAAAAGCATATTTTATTCTGAGAAATCTCTACCGTTTCCAAGATCAACTACCTGCAGAATGTAAACTTAGACTAGTTCAATCTTTAATTTTTCCACTATTTGATTATTGTGACACTGTGTATGGGTCCAAACTTGCGAAAAAACTCAGCAGAAAAATTCAAATCGCACAAAATGCATGCATCAGATATACTTTTGGCCTGGATAAACGCGATCACATCCTTCCCATCTTAAACAGATATAATATTTTAACAATGGCCAACAGGAGGCTACTGCACTATCTATCTTTCATTCATGTTCTGCAAACTGAACGTAAACCCGCGTACTTACTTGAAAAATTATGTAATCGCAACACAATTCACAGACACGTGACACGTCGTCACAACGAACTTGACATTCCTCACCATTCGACTACGCTATATACCTCATCCTTTTCTATATCTGCCCCGAAAGCATGGAATGCACTACCAACAAATGTTAAATCCATAAAACTCAATAAGAGTTTCAAAATTAAATTGAAAGAAATGCTTCTACAGGAACAGCAGCAGAACAGCAGCACATACTAGAAGTGAACTGGCACTCAACAAACGACAAAACACTCATATTCTATAACTGTAACTATTGGAATTTTATTAATATCTTCAAATTATTATTATTTACTTAAATGCAACCTTATGTTAATATTTACATTTATATTTTTCTTTTCACATTTGTATTTTCTTTTTTTTAAAATTTTCTTGTTATTTCACATTTATATTATCCTATGGCTAATATTATTCAAATGAGAATATTCGTAATTGTAGGTAATGTGATTTTTTTATGTCTCTTTATTGTAATCAATCTTTCCATCTGTACTCATATATTATTATATTATATATACTTATATTTTCTTATGTAGCTCATGACAAGGGTTAGGTGGCAGAGCAGCCCACGGCTGAACCTCGCCCGCTAAATAAAGGAATTATTATTATTATTATTACAGGGTCTTCAATTTCTTAAATTGTTAAGAAAAAGAGAGAAAATGTATCTGTTTACTGAGTCGTATAGTGGTTCGGACCCTACTTTAAACTGTAGATCCAGTCCAGATTAGCCTTTCTGTCCATAAAGTTGACTTAAAAACAAACTCAAACAAGAAAGCGATTCAGAAAATTACGTAGTCTAAAGACGCACGGGAGCCGCCGTGGTTTAGTCGGTAGGGGACGGCCATGTGGGAGACCTTGGTTCGATTCCCGGCGTAGGTGATCAAAGTCAGAATGTTCCGGTATTTTCAATCACAAAACGACTCTGGAGTACACCCAGCTTTAAATAAATGGGCCAGGGCGTGCAACGCGTGTCACGTCTTAGAGGCTCGCGCTTTGAAATATTTGATATTATTAACTCTTTTATTCACATTCGTTTCTTGTGTAAAATTGATCACATTAGAATAGAAGAATAAAATCAGCCTATATTAGCAATACAACTGCATGTTCAATCAGCACATGTCCGATAGAGAAATAAAACCGAAGTTTAAAAAGGTGACATGGAGCCTGCCGTGAAAAGGAAATTTCCGCCCTAACACAGTTGAATTTCTTGTTTGTGGCCCCAAACCTTCTACCGATGCCCTGTCATAAACTCCATTCTTCGAGAGAGTACAGGAAGCATCATTCTGATTCTTTGCATTGAAGCCGAGCGCCGGGGTCTAAATTTGACGATGTGGAATTTAGGATGGAGCTAAATTGAGAACAAATGACAAGAAGAGGATAGACCGTGGCAGGGAAACTTGTCCCGGTCGGCATATTGTCTTTTGTGTGAACCTGATCCGCAGCAAAAATAGAAATAAAGATTTAGAGATACTTTTATTTCCTCTTTCTTAAAACCCAGAGGTGGGGCAGATTTTGCGAATTTTAGTACTATGCCAATGAACCGAAAAAGACTAACCCGAGACGGTGGGTGAAGAGCGAATGAGTCCCCCTGTAGTCAAGGTCCTTTGACCTGCTTCCTGCCAACTTTTGGGGAGAAAGTAGAGAACCTTCTTCTGTTGTTGCTAATGTTTTTGCCCTTTAGGGGGAGCGGTATTCATGGGATTTTTCGAATGTCTCGTCCGATGCTTCAGGAGCAGTTAACTTTTTATTTTATTTTGATTGGATTTATTTTATTTTACTTCGCGTTTTGTGCCTCTTGGCTAATTTGCGAAGATGGGGATGAGTGATGAAATGATGTAATTGATGAATGGACATTCACAAATAACCATGCCCGAGCGGGATTCGAACTCGGGACCCTTGGCGTCGAAGCGCGATGTGCTAGCCACTCAGCCACAGGGTCCGGCAGGAGCAGTTAATTGAAATAAATTCCTCCCACTTGAAATTTTTCAAATAGCATAATGAGCTCTCCTCCATCGCTAGATTAGCGACAGAAAGTTTTTGGCGTCAAAATTTAACTTCGATGATGGCATTGACCAGGAATGCCCACATAGCGGGATAATGTTTCTTAAAATAATGTAACATTCAACATGTATACATTTTTGTAAACTCTAAAGTATACGTAAAAACGTTTTCACACTTATGCCATGCTGCAACATGTGCGATGAGCCGGGAGGGAATATATTTCCTTGGTAAATTATTTACTTTAGCTGATTCCAAGTCACTTTTGCTACGGTGCATCATATTTAATCCGTTAGATGAAGAAAATAAAATAATTGGGGGTCAAGTTAAGTGTTCAGTGAAGCTACAAAACTGACTTTCTGTAATAGGTTAATCACGCTGTCGTAATTATATACTTTACGAGTATTATGACGAGATGTGAGTGTGTCTTGATGGTATTGGTGGGGAAAGGGGATGAACACCGTTGGAAGTGACGACTGCTACACAAAATATGAGGGATAAGTTTTATGTGAGAGCACTCACTTAAATGTAGTACGATGGATAGAGAGTTGGATGGAAACCAGAAAAAAAACACATGATAGATTTCATAAAATACCTAACTAGCTATCAGTAACCAACAAACTGATTTTCAAATACATATTAATGTTCCCATGATTAACGAACTTATTTATTCTCACCACACAATGAGTAAATTACGTATTTGGAGATTGATCCCACAATCCGGAATAATATTTTCTGGTTCTCCCACTTCTGACTTTTGTTAGCAAGATATCCCACATTACTTTTACGAGACGAGACGAGACAAAACGAGACGAGACGGGACGGGACGAGACAGAAGCCTTCGAGACGAGACACGGGACGGGACAAACGAATATTTTCGAGACGAAACACGAGACGGGACAGCACTTTCACGAGACGGGACGAGACAGACCAATGTCTCGTCTCGTCTCGTCTCTAGTGTTGCCCACGGGACGAGACGGGACAGGCTTTTAAAAATTCGAGACGAGACGAGATTGACCATGTGTCATAAGACAAACGAATATTTTCGAGACGAGACAGCATTTCCACGAGGCTCCACGAGACGAGACAGGCCAAAGTCTCGTCTCGTGGGCAACACTACTCGTCTCGTCTCGTGGGCAACACTAAACTTAAATAAGGAATGGGTATTGATGAACATTTCGACCATTATTTCGCCGGTACATCCAGAAGATTAACATGACCATGTAATGCTAAGCACTTTTCAGAGCAGATAAATAAGTTGAAATAATGCATGACAACTACTGCTGCAGCTAAAAAATGCTTAATAAGACGTCTATTTACAACTATCAATGCAGAATATCGATTTAATCATATTTGCTTTGTTTGGATATCTTCCCGTGGACAGGAAGAACATAGTCGCAAAAGTTGATTATCTTTTCCAAACCTATCAACAGTGAGCTGTCCAGTTAATAATTGAATGGGTAAAGAATCAACACTTTGATATTTTGAAAACATTTATTTTGTCTTCGTACATGTTCAGCACCTGTTGAGTTGAAAATCCAGTTTCTTTTGAGCTCAGGAACGTTTCTTGTTTCTTTGCATTCTCTCTCTTGACACTGAAATAATAGCAATTGAATGCAAATTAAGTTATTTTCAGCGCGTGCTGTAATGAGAAATGCACCATAAACAAGTATCTTCTAATTACAAGATAAGATTATGCACACAACGTCTAGAGGTATCTTCAATCGTGCCCTTCAATAGACAGAAACTCACGCACTGTGTATATTTCCTTTGCCGCTGGGTACAATTCAAGTGGACATATGCTACTTGGCTTGTCTGCAACTTTTACACACACACACACACGCACACACATGTGTGTTTATTTATGCTATTAGTGTGTGTGTGCGCGCGCATAAACTGATCTAGATTTTTTTCTGGGAAGAGCACATAATATGTTATAAACATATGATAAGATGTAACACTGGAAATGTATTATGCAGATTTTTAAGCATATTAAAAACAGTCTAAAATATGTCTACGTGTATGTGCACAAATAAACAGACAAGATCACACACCTCGTATACAAGGGAGAGGCATATGTAAACCTGAATTTGTCCTTATTTTCTTTCTCTAGTACGTATATTTCATCATGTATGGTTGCACAAGTTTCCTGCATTTTTAATACGGACGAATTGCTGATCTTCATAGAACTTCAAGTCTGAGTTAGTGTCCATATACCCCATAAAGAAGAACTTTGAGATGTAGGTGCAGTCACACATGAGCCACTGCTAAGGTCTTTCCACCATCTGCCTTGAGAACTGAGGCCATTTTCGAATTTCTTCTACCATCCCTAAAGTTGATGGTGTGGTAAGCATGCATAGAGATATTGAATTTTCATTCGCCGTAGAATTTATATTAGCTCTAGGCTTTAAGAGGGCTATAAACCACTGCTCTTCACTGCTGCAACGGTCTGAAGGAGACGCCATCTTTAAAATTGCAAATATGGCGTTTTGAGGTTCACTTGATCAGTGTTGCAACATTGGGGTTGTTTTGTAAATTTTAGTTGGAGCCTTGTTTACATTTTAACTATATGTAGTCTATCATACAATTTTTGTCGCACTTTAAGGTTTTCATTTTACTCCCCCTCGAATATACTAGGTGAGTCTTTTAAAAGAGGCCCCGTGGAAAATGTGCTCCTTTCATGTAAGCAAACCTGGTACACCGAAGAGAAGAGCGGGGTAGAGAACAGTCCAGGATATCTGTGCCAAGCAGTTTCGACAACTTGACATAAACGTAAATGAATGAAACATCTCTTCTGTAAATACAGTACAGCGTGACAACAACCTACCTAGAAGAGGTGCTGGAAGTGTCCTCCGTTGACCTCGAGGCACGTGTGCAGACGATACCACATGTTCTGAAAAGCACGATCGAGGACATCCTGCGGGATGTCCTGGATAGCTGTGAAAATATTATTCTGGAGTTCTTCGAGTGTGTGAGGGTTGTTGCTATACACCTGTCCCTTTAGAGCTCCCCACAAGAAGAAATCACAGGGTGATAAATCTGGAGAACGAGGTGGCCAAGGTTGGTTCGTGCCACGGCTGATGACGCGATCAAGCGGGAACACTGACTCAATGCGCGTCATCGTTGCACATGTTGTATGCGCCGTGGCTCCATCCTGCTGAAAGTAAGCGTTCCTTCGCTCATCCTCAGTCAGTTGCTCAACAAACACGTTGAATATGTTACTGATGTAACGAGCCGAGTTCACAGTCTCATGGAAGAACACGGGGATGATGCGGCTTGACGACACGGCACACCAGACACCGAGTTTCTGTGCTTGCAGTGGAACCTCCATGAACACGTGTGGATTGTCACCTGACCAGTGTCGCGTGTTCTGGGAGTTTATGTAGCCTGACAGATGGAACCATGCTTCATCGGAAATGAACAAGTAACCATCCTGTAGCACCTCCGGAGCAATATTGGACAGAAACCACTCACAAAACTGCACGCGAGCTGCCTTGTCCACATACCGCACCTGATGCATCACGGTAACTTTCAATGCGTGCAAGTTCAAGTCCTGCTTCAGGATCCGCATAGCGGTTGACTGGGACACCTGCAACTGTTGTGCCAAACGCCGAGATGATTTTCGTGGACTGCGTATCGTTAGCTGCGCTGCGTCGCCCACCTTTGCTTCAGTGCGGACAGTCTTTGGACGCACTTTTGGCCTATTCAGCACGGATCCGGTTTCCCGCCATTTTGCAATCAGTTTTTGCATTACTGATTTGGTTGGGGCCTTCGCTGGAACTCCATTCACCGCGAACTCCGTCGTAAACAAATCTGCACACTGTTTCCAAGAACCGAGGCGTGCATATGTCTCGACAACAAAGATACGCTGCTGCACCGTTAACAGCATGCTGACCCACGGAACCACACTCACAACTTTCCTCGCCGCTCAACTACACTCAACTGACCTGCAGGCTGCCTGCCTCAAGGTCATCATTGGACACTTTCTTTTCAATCCCCCTCTATGTCATGTTGTCGAAACTACATGGCACCGATAACCTGGACTGTTCTCTACCCCGCTCTTCTTTTCGGTGTACCAGGGTTGCCTACATGCAAGGAGCACATTTTCCACGGGGCCTCTTTTAAAAGACTCACCCAGTATATACATAGACAGATGTAATATTCACATGAAGGCAATTACAAAGGTTTGTTGTAGGAGCATTTTAAATTCTACTTCTACCAGGAAACGAACACAAGGACCCTTTGGTTATAAGGTAGCATGAGCAGATTTTTGTTGTTTGTATTAGCAACGATTACAGAAAGGAATAAGCTTGGAAATTCCTCTCCTGAGGCGAAAATATTGAAAACATGGGAAACATTTGACCTAGAATGTTCTCGCTTTGTTTCCATCAGTTAAGGTTGTTGCCTTGTAGCCAAGAGGTCCCGGATTCGATTTCCGACGTCGACTTATTGAAGTGTCTAGTATTATTTTATTTTATTTATTTACTAGCTGCAAAAGGATAGCCGGAACATTTTCTGATCTTTGAAATATAATACTATCAATACTTTTATATAGCTTATTGAACACCTTTGGGAGGGCTACGTGTCCTCGTTCCCTTCACACTAAATCCGTCAATGATTGCGTGTATTCTATGCAGCCCTACATGTGTGTAACGTGCCAAGATTTGGAGTTGAGTACTACAAACTAAAATGCTATTTTGGTGATTCAACTGTCAACGTATAAATTAGGATGCTAATGAGAACACCATTGTATGCAATACAAATAATGAGTCGTGTGTTTCAAATCTTAACTAACATTAATATCAATGACACTACTTCTATTTCTACGTTTCAATTATTTAATTTCTATTGAATTTGTACTTGTTTCATAAAAGTAGCTATAAAGCAAGAAGACTTACTTGTGTATGCTACATTCCTTGATCCTGGCTGGCTTCAAATTTGATTCAGATCGTTGCCTAACAACTTTTTTTCCCTTTTTCTCTTTCTCTCTTTTTTCTACACAATGAATCCACGAACTGGAGTACCACTGTCTAAGAGGTGACTAACCCTACCTCCCAGCCTTGGCTCCTTCTGCACCCTGAGGGCTTCTTGAGCCCTTTCAGGTCCAACTAGGCCCTTTCAGGGCTCCCATGAGCCCCTTTGAGGCCCCCCGGAGACCCCTTTGAGCCCCAAGTTTCCCCTAGGGGGGAAACCAACACTGCAGAAGAGATCCTGGCCAATGGGGGAGCCCAGGTCAGAGGGGGACATGGGATACCTCCATGCCTTCCGCCCTCCTTCCCACCGAATCCCCCCTCCCCGTGGGAATGAACCCCCCAGCGTTCCCAGACTCGGCAGTGATGGTGCAGCAGAAGAAGATCTAGGGATCAACCCTCCGTAGTGAGTGCCGAAAGGGACGAGAGAGGCCCATGCACACACACATTCATACACACGTGCATACACACATACGTGCATATGCTACCTTGTGGGGACTCTGTTAGTGCACATACACTGTGGGGACCGGGGGAAATCACAGTCGTAGTCTGATGTGTTTGTTGAAATTATGTGACAAATAACACAGTAAAACTATAAACTCCTGAAAATTAAAAGTAACCTACATTGTGAGCAAATTATACAAGAAAAACGTTTCCTATCCTTGTGGGGACACCTGTCCCCACAAGGCCTGTGAAATCAGGTGGCCTCGGGTCCCCACAAGGTCCATTACTTTCATGAAAATTTGCACATACACTCCATACACACGATTGATTCTGTACAGACGCTGTGGGGACCGATGTGTAAATAAGTTTGAAAATGCTACCCTGTTGGTACTTGACAATAAAAGAGAGGAAATACTTTTAGTCTCTGTCGATTTTTGCAGTTTTTGTCGTTTATGATATTTTTCATAAACAAAATCGTAAATACTTGTCCTGCAGAGAATAAATCACTGGAAAAGAGAAACAGTTGTTACATGAAATAGGAGACATCTGACGGTGGATGTAATTAAATGACTGACAAATAAAGTTAGCAAATTAATTATACTAACGAGTGTTGTGCTATTTTGGGTAGAAATGCAAACTTCTGTGTTTTAACATGAAGACAAAAAGTAAAAAGCTACATAGCACGCGTATTACAAATAATAATAATGATGATGATGATGATAATAATAATAATAATAATAATAATAATACCACCACCATGTGATATGATGTGGAAATTTTGCAGAGGGTTATAGGACTTGAAATTGATTCAATAAAGTTCCGAGTTCGATAATTTTCTTCCAGTGTCCCTTCACCAATTTTATCTAATCGTCACGATTAACCCAAAAAGCCAGAAAGAAACGATGCAAAATGTGATATATGCAAAGTATCTTTCATTGTTCTCACAAACTATTTGTGTTTAATTTATATACATTTCGAATCATGCTTTGCTTTAAGTTAAATGTTAATTTGTATCTAAATTCAATTAAACATTACAATGCTGACCAAGGCATGAAACAAGGCTCAACAGTGTTACTAAATTAAATTAGTTAATAATTTAAAAAGTGCTTTTACAAGGGATATAACTTCTGATGGAAAATCGAGTAGTGTCCCTACAACGTTGTTATCTTCCATTGAAGAAATATATAGTGCGCTCAAGGGTAGAAATTTTCCAAGCGGAAGCGGGAGGGGTGTATCATGGGCAAAGTCAATATATTTTTCAAGGAAGCTAAAATGTAATTTACACGCCATGAAAATACTAACAGTAACTGTTATTATTATTATTGATTTATGTACATTTCTAATTTATGATAATATATTATTATTTTATGCATTATTTACATCTCACAAATTCAATCAATTTACTTTATGTGCTCGGATGCTTTGAAATAACGAAGTCATGGTTTCAATTCGCGATAGAAATTCGATATACGTTTAAGAAACTTTTCGCTTTTTGTTGTTGAAGTTTATTATGTGCTCACAAGGTATATTACTGCCGATTCAAAGCGAGTAGTGTCCCCACAAGGATGATATCTTCTGTTGAAGAAGTGTTTGATGTTCTCACAAGGTTTATTACTTCTGATGCAAAGTGGGTAGTGTCCCCACAAGGTTGTTATCCTCTGTTGAAGAAGTGTATGATGTCCTCACAAGGCTTATTACTTCCGATAAAAAGCGAGTAGCGTCCCCACAAGGTTACTATCTTCTGTTGAAGAAATGTATGATGTCCTCACAAGGTTTATTACTTTTGATGCAAAGTGAGTAGTGTCCCCACAAGGTTACTATCTTTTGTTGAAGAAGAGTATGATGTCCCCACAAAGTTTATTACTTACGATGCAAAGTGAGTAGTGTCCCCACAAGGTTACTATCTTCTGTTGAAGAAGTGTATGATGTCCCCACAAGGTTTATTACTTCTGATGCAAAGTGAGTAGTGTCCCCACAAGGCTACTATATTCTGTTGATGAAGTGTATGATGTCCTCACAAGGCTTATTACTTCTGATGCAAAGTGAGTAGTGTCCCCACAAGGTTACTATCTTCTGATGAAAAAGTGTATGATGTCCTCACAAGGCTTATTACTTCTGATGCAAAGTTAGTAGTGTCCCCACAATGTTACCATATTCTGTTGAAGAAGTGTGTGTTGTCCCCACAAGGCTTATTACTTCTGGTGCACAAGTGAGTAGTGTCCCCACAAGGTTACTATATTCTGTTGAAGAAGTGTATGATGTCCTCACAAGGCTTATTACTTCTGGTGCACAAGTGATTAGCGTCCTCACAATGTTGTTATCTTATGTTGAGGAAGTGTATGATGTCCTCAAAAAGTACAGGGGGGGGCTTAAAAATTTTCGAAGGAAGGAGGGGCGACATAACACATGGGTAAAATCAATATTTCAGTCAAGGAAGCTACAAGTTAGATAAAACTAAATTAATGCTTACTGGAAGAAAGCAATGCTTCGTTTCTTTTCCTTATGCCTCAGGCCTCCCCGATGGCGCAGTGGTAGCGTGCTGGGGTGCTGGGTTCGATACCCGGTGGAGGCACATAGTGGTTCGGATCCTACTTTAAACTGTAGGTCCAGTCCAAATTTGCTTTACTATGCATAAAGTGGACTTAAAACACCAACTCAATCAACCAATCAATCAACACTATGTCAGTGTTATATCTAAGTAGAAGGCAACTGTGAATTCTTTATGGCGGGGAAACAAATATGTTTTTTTTCTCGCTTTGGAAGATTCCTTCCACTGCAACTGCTTACTCATGATATCCCATTAACTGTAAACATGTTGAAGGGAAAGAACGGCGCCACATTTCATGGAGGAAGAAGAAGGAAGTGCAGGCACAGTGAATGATCCAGTGGGTAAAGCAGGCAGGTCATAATGATTTTTTTATTTTAATGCAAGTGTCATTTTTCTCTTCGGTGGGTCCTTTCGGCGGTACGAACGTTCAAAAGAGTCAGTTTTTATTACATTGCTCTCTGTGATAAAACCACGCGTGCTAGGGGTGCAAGGAACACATATTGAGCCTAAAGTAACGTCATCAAAACACGAAGCCTTCGGTTGACAGAACCGACATTTCAACTGATTCAAGTACTGATCGACGATATATCGTCCAGACGATATATCGCGATATTGAGGAACTATCGTCCAGGCGATATTAACTAGACGTTATATCGTCACGTTATTTTTGCGAAATATATTGTAGAGAGGGAGACGATATATCACCCATATCACGATACGGAAATAATATCGTATCGTCTGCGACGATATTTTCTTGACGATATATCTCGATATCAAAATTCCGATATTGAACATCCCTAGATTCAAGTCCAATTTATGCACAGATGTTAATCAGCCCGCCTCTGCATCGGATACGATATTTGTTTATTAAAGTTTACGTATTCTGGTTATTTCACGTCAGGAACATGGTGATTGAACAAACACAATGACGAGGATTCGAACCTGGGACCTCTGACATACTACCAGTCGCAACGGAAAGCAGAACAGTTTGCGGGATTCAGAAGTCCTGTCCCGGGAAACTTCGGGAAATGATTTCCTTACTTTCGGGATTTCCGATAGGTCAGGAATTTAAAATGATCGCGAAATAAGAATTCTGGATATACTTAATTATCAGAAGGGAAATCTTCTAGAAATGGCATCAAAATACCGAAAATAATTTCTTTGGGGACAAAATGTGCGTGGAACTCAATAATTTCAGGAGTGTTCGGAAATTCTGAACATTACCCATCCATAAAATTTTCTAAACTAGTGGGGAAATACGTGAAATTTTCTGTCCTGAAGATCGGAATAGTTTTATAAACCGTATCGATCCCGTCCCGGACCCATAAACTCCGATCACTCACACCCATAAAGTCAAAAAAACAGTTTTTTAAGTCCACTTTATGCACAGTAAGACTAATCGGGACTGGACCTAAAGTTTAAAGTAGGATCCGAACTACTATGTGCCTTCACCGGGTATCGAACCCAGCACCCCTTGAATACAAGGCGACGACGCTACCACTGCGCCATCGGGGAGGTCTGAGGCATTAGGAAAATAAAGGAAACATTGCTTTCTTCCAGTAAGCATTAATTTAGTTTTATCTAACTTGTAGACCTATTTCATTTGATGATTTTTAGTCTTTCCATTAATTTTCAGTGAACGAAAATATTCTCTAAATAATTTGAAAAATGTAAATAGTTTGGTCGTCTTCTGTGGCAGAGAAGTAAGTGTAGCGCCAGAATTCCTGAATGAATTCGAATCTTTGTCAAGGCATAATGTGTTTTTGTCTTTCCATCTATTTCACAATTTTATCCTTGTCGTCGCGATTAGCTAAATTGGCAGAAAAGCGACGTAAGAATACAGATGGAATTAGTTTGATATTTTCTTAAACACCACATTTGCAAGGGTCATTCAGGGTTAACCGACCAAGACTACAAGTCCTACAAGGACAAAACTACGTGAGTTTTTTAAAGGAATCTCCCTGAGCATACAGGCATAGCTGCTATCAATGTGTCAGTTCTGTGAGTTATTTGGCGTTGAAGAAAAAAGACTGCTGTCATAGCCACCGCAGGATATCTTGATTTTTTTTTGTCAGTGCTTCATCTGTCTAAAATTTCTTCTCTCTCATATTATCTTTAAGTGGCTCAAATAAATCTGATATTCACTAAGAGCTAAGCCCGGAGTGTAAGAACATGAAGCAAAACCCTTTCGGAGAGTTATTGCTGTTAAATTGACCATGTCGGGAAATTATGGTGAAGGATAACATTTGCAGACAACATCAACGTCTTATTTATACAAATGTCATTATACGGCACCCTTCATCAATGTGCAGGAAAACTTGGCATAAATCATGACCCTTTCCCCAAAAATTTAAGTAAAGAGCACCTTGCATGTCCCAGTCGGACAAATGTGTCCACGCTGTTTATTCGTGAGCAACTAGCGTTCTTCGACAAGCTGTTGAGATCATTCGTACACTCTGGCCCATTCTCCGGCAGTTTTATAGTTCTCCTATTTATCATTGCACATTACACTATACCGAAAGTCACTGGTAGATGAATTTGCTTAGTTTGATTGATTGATTTGTTTTAAGTCCACTTTATGAACAGAAAGACTAATCGGGACTGGAGCTACAGTTTTATGTGGGATCCGAACCACTGTGCCATGTGCCTTCACCGGATATCGAACCCGGGACTTGATTACGAGACGACAACGTTACCACCGGGGAGGCCCTGAATTTGCTTAGTGTCTCGTACAGTCGCTAACTAGTCAACCGACCATCCCTGACAAAAACGCGGCGCAGAAAATGGAAAAACTGTAGCAGAGGGAAGTTTATAATCGCAAAACGTTGATCCCCGTAACTAGCAACAGTCACCTGAAAAAAGAATCATCTGAAGCGTCGCCACGAGTACTGTTGGCTAAATGTAAGATGTTAGGGAGGAGAGCTCTCGTTTTATGACAACTGTAGAGGAAATTGCAATTTAGTCGCATACGTCCTTCGATATTTTCTTCTTATGCCACAGTAATGATATCCCCCAGTTAAGAAAATTCTAACAAAGCATCCACGACAAGGATAATTTGCATAGGCATTCCTTCACCTACCGCATTTTCTCAAAATTGATCCATACAACTACAAGCATCCCCATATCTTTTCCCAAACTGGGCAAGGATTTTCACTTCGAGCACTTGGGGGCAGGGTAATATTTCATATCATAAAAAATTACCGTGACATTTTATTATTATTATCATTATTGTTGTCGTTGTTTTACAAATAATAAAATTTAAATTGAATTGAAAATACCGTGGCGTTGTTGCTAAGTTCAGACTTGAGTCCTCTATTTAAATATTAGAAACTGGATTCGAATTGCTTACTTTCCATAAACTTTAACATTTATTTTAGGACAGTTCAGCGTCTTTTTGTATTTTTTCACGATGTGTATATCAGAGACTAGGGTCTACCCGATGGCGTAGTATATTGGCGTGGCCTTGTAATGAAGGGGTTCCGAGTTCGGTAGTCGGCGGAGGCAACCAAAACTTCGGATCCCACTTAAAACTGTCGTTAAAGTCCCGATTAGCCTATCTGTGCATAAAGTGGACTTAAAAACAAAAACTCAAATATCAGAGACCACTAAGTCTGATATCTTTCAAGACACACCTTGCCCATGTTTTCACGCAACAATTTCACTATTCAAATGATATTAGGTGTTCCCAGACATCTCAGGTAGGTCAAGTGCTTCACTGCCCCTCCCCCCTTTCCCAATATGAGCGCGAATGCTAACATCCTACAAATTTTGGAGTAAGGAAAGAAATGAAAGCTAATTTAAAAATAACATGGGTTATATTTAAAGATTCGTATTTTGCATTTCTGATTTTAACAAAAGTTTTAGCATATTTAAGAATATTTCAGTCAGAGGCGCAACCACGAATTTTTGTTTGGGGGGCAACCACTAGGATGAACGAATCAATAATAATAACAACACGATTGTAATTAGTATTACTATTTTTATTATTAATAATAGTAGTAGTGCCAAACATTATTATTCACGCAATAAAGGGGGGGGGGTTAGAAATCGGCGCCCAAGCAATAGTTTTGGATCAAACTATTTGAAATATTTTTTCAACACTTTCATTTTCATTAGCTAATAATGAAAAACAAGTACACAAACTGAATTTTTGAACGACAGAGAATGCATAACGAATATAATTATTATGGCGAGCGAAGTGAGCAAGAAAATTTTTAGAACCAAAATTGTGAAAACTGAAAATAATATAGATTCTCTTTTACATTTGTTTTTTCTTTCATTTGGATCGTTCGGCTCCTAGGGCTGACTCCCGCCGCCCCTCTAGCTAAATACGGCTCTGAACTTGATGAGACTGTAAGAAAATTAAGTATTGCGAGCAAGAAAAATACGAAATGTATTTTTATTTGTATAAAATTTGAAATAAAGTGGTGTAGTTGCCCTTTTTCTCCCTCCTATTGTCCTGTTACTCTTAGAGTCTGCCAGTCTTGCTTTTCTTCTACTTCAATGTTTGACCCCCCTTTCCCCTCAGAATGGATTTTTGTCCAAGGTTGGGGGCAATGCCCCTGCCCCCTATCGTTGCGCCACTGATTTCAGTTATGTCTGTAGAACATAATTTAAAACGCCCTATTGCTCCTACTTTGAGGGGAAAAAATTCAAGATGCGCCTTCTGTACATGGCTCCCTAGTCCCCCTTTCCTATCCCTCGCTAGAGGCTTGAAAATAATAAACGTGTATTCATATCATTAACTTACAGACTGTGTTGCGACAATATATTTCTTTTGTTTGCTGCGAAGAAAAACACAACGATTATGTGCGAAAATATGAAGAAAAAAAAATTATATGTCACTCACAAAGTACTACAGGGACTACCCGGTTTGAAATTTTAAATACCGAGATCCGGAATTTCTTGCACGATGAATAATATTGATATCTCATTGTTTTTAAAGGAGGTATGAGTTCGACGGGACGATCCCGTCCCCACGACGTCTAAAATTGACAAAAAATCACATATTATGCAAAATGTCGGTGCTTGGGGGAGGGTAACCTTGGGTAAGGCGCCAGAATATATAGCTGGTTATATTTTTCATTATTGACAATGTAATTGTTTTTGGAAAAATTAAACTCGTTGGAATCATTACGAATATTAAATATCTGAATTCAAAAACATCTGAAACACTTGAACGTGGATCGATCTCAGAAAGAAACCCATTGGAACAGAGGCGCAACCACGAATTTTTGTTTGGGGTGGCAAGTGCCAGGATAAATATGCCATATTAATAATACTAATAATAATAATGTTAATAATGTTATTATTATAACATTATTATTATTATTGATTTTGCCATATATTACTTCGCTTATTGTGCTACTTTTGGCTAATTTGCCAAAATGGGGATGAGTGATGATTTGATGAAATTGATGAATGGACACACACTCACAAACATTCATGCCCAAGCCGGAATTCGAACCCGGCACCAAAATTATTATTATTATTAGTAGTAGTAGCAGTAGTAGTAGTAGTAGTAGCAGCAGCAGCAGCAGCAGCAGCAGCGGCAGCAGCAGTAGTAGTAGTAGTAACAAAGACATTATTACCCTCGTGAATTATGCAAGAAGGGGGTAGAAGTTGGCGCTAAAGCATTTTTGTTCGATCAAACGATTGAATTATTTTTCAACACTTTCAATTTCACATTGATAAATGCATTCCAAATATAATTATTTTTTACATTAACATGTACAACTTTAGTGCACGATATATGTTTCACATATCGTCGGTGAAAGGATGAAGTGACGTATCTTGATTTTTACGATTTTTTAAGAGAGAGATTTAAAGTTTTTCGTTCAACATAATACCGTCGTGCTCATTTGATATTTATTATATCAATTGCAAATTTTGTACAATAAGTGTATGATTGTTGATACATCTGGGGAAAAAGTTACATTTTGAACATGTTTTCATTTCTGCTGGAAGAAAAATTTTGGAATGTGCTTGAATCACTTACTCCCCTTCGCCTTTTCTTTTCAAAGATTGTGATTAAAGTTACGCCCTCCTTACATTTTTTTAAAATGATTTTTTTGGTATGTAGAGATACATTTATTAATTTTCCCGTTAATATAAAGTATTTAATAATAGTTGTATTGATTTCATACCTTTATTTAAAAGTGATCCATACATTCACGTCTATTTATCCATTGCTGTTGAAAATAGTAGTTAAAAGAAGTTAATAAAATACAGAAACTTGATAATGGTTTATCTTTAATGCAATTCAAGATATAGTAACACTTCAGTACAAAGATAATATGAATTCTGGTTGTACTTGTAACTAAGAATAAGTATGGGACTCTAAAAGCTCGTACAATAGGATATTTTTAATTTTTGTTAATAATATTCATTGTGGAAGATTTTTGTA
>NC_139235.1:55795923-55859002 GCF_977018435.1 Lepisma saccharinum | reverse complement strand
AGGACACACTAATATTACCCCTTTTTCCACTCGAGTTCAATGCAAAGATACCTTCACAAATATCGACTGAAAAGTTTCCAACATGTGCAATTCTCCATTAAATGTTTTCGCCCAGTCGTATTACCTTCGTTTTCTTTGTTACAAACAAGTATTCTTTGCACATGACATGTAGGAGGGGGGTTGGATCTGCATTTCACATTGGTCAGCTCCTTCTACCTGTGTTCAGGAGCGAAAGCTTGTGGGGTAGTGGTTACCGTTAAGGATTGATAATCTGATGGTCGTAGGTTCAAACCCCTCCGGTGGCAGAAACTTTTCGTACGTTTTAGACATATCCCATTGCGTTCATTGTCCACGCCGTGTGAAACGGAATGATTCAGATTGGAATTAACAATGGGGGGAGGGGAAATGTTAAATAAGAAAATTTCAACGAACCGAGAAGAGGAGAAAAATTGGATAAATATGAAAATTACATTCATGTTTTTAGTGGTATAATCGCAGGTAAAATCAAAGATCTTACGTGGAAGATTTTATCTTGCTCTGAACTCGGCCAAAAGGAATTTCGCACCGATCTAATACATTCTCCAATACATTATAAAATGTTAATGAATGTTTCATGTCGATAATTTTATCATGCATCAGTTCTTGACGCCGAGACGTATTTTCTGCAACTACCCCTTCTCTCCTCTCGTCTCCAGTCCCTCCTGTTCTTAACTTCTCCTTCTCCTTCTTCTCTCCCGTCCTTCTCCTCTATTTTTATCTCATACCGCCTTCCCTACTTTTCTCGCCTCTTGTCTCCATCCCACTCTTCTCCACTCCTCTTATCTCCTCTCCTGTCTTATATTTCCGACTCCACGGCACTGTTCTCCACATCTTTTCGTTCTTCTCTCTTTCTCTCTTTTACTCTACTCTCCGCTCCCCTCTTATCGTCTACTTCTCTCCTCTCCAAACTCATTTCCTCCTCTTCTATCACCTCGCTTTCCTTCCTCTCTTCTCTCCTCTTTGCTCCATTTTCCTCATCTCTCCTCGCATCTTTTTCCTTTCTCCTCATTACTTCTCCTATCCACTTCCTCTGTCCTCTATTTTCTTCCCTTCTTTACTTTTCCTCTTCTCCTTTTGCTTTCTCTTTTCTCCTCTCCTTTGTTCCCTTTCGTTTCCTCTCTCCACTTTTCCTTTGTGTAGACTCATCAACAATGAAATACTATAAAATCGACGTTGTTTCTTTCTGAGAGTATTGCAACAAATGTAATACTGATTTTTTTCTAGTTTTATGCAATAATATTTGGATATCTTTCTTTCGCGTATTTTATAAATACCTAATGTGCATGTGGCAACCCTGAAATTGAGCCTAACTCTACATGCAACCCACCAACGCCTTGTGTAAATTGGGTTGCCTAGTTTAAAATGTCGTTGTCCTAAAACTTTTGAGAGACACTGTACATTGAATCACTCCCTCTCGATAATGCAAGAGTTATCAATTTAGAATATGATGTTGGAAAGATATTTGACTTCACGAAAGCGTCGCCGTCTGCTAGCAGCATTGAATTTCAGTTGCACATCTCTTCCATTGCACAGTTAGCTGTTTACTGTAAACAGTCAGTGGTTGGGTGCCCACACTGTTCAGTCCGCAATTCTCAAATAAAGTTTCGACATTGTGAGATAGCAGGTTAGTTCATTATGGCACCGAAAGTGGATTTCTGTTTTGTTGTTTTTATTATTTTTTATAAAGAATATGATAATGGATATGTACATACACACAACTTTGTCTGGTACAGACCCCCCCCCCAAATCCTGCTACCCAACAAGCTTCCGGCCAGCAGTACCCGGATTTTTACTTATGAAGTATAGCAACCCTAATCATACCAAAAGTTTAAGGCCCCCTTACTTGAATTATATATACGCCCATGTACGTATATACGCATACCTACATGAATTTAATTTAATTTTTTGCTTAACATCGCTTTTCTGTTACTCTTGACTAATCCGGACGATCAGGATGAGTGATGATTGGATTAAGTTAATGAAGGGACACTCACAAAGAACACGCATGCCCAGACCGGTAATCGAACCAGAGACCCTTGGTGTCGTAGCACGCTGTACTAACCACTCCTACACGAGGTCTGCTCATACGCACACAGAACACACATATAACTATAACCAAGGTAGAGTCCAGATGTGATTGTAATAGAATGTGGCTGAAACACATTTAAGTCACTGAAAAATATGACACAGAATGTTGAGTGGTTAATTTAAAATGCTCTGAAATATTAAAATATTTCATTTTTTTATTCTTCTGAAAATCACGGTCAGAATTACAAAAAAAATTCGTTACAGTAATGTCTTCCTGTTTTTCACAGAACACTCTTTACAGCCTTCTAAGTCTAGGTTAATAATAGACTAGATGGTAACACTGTCTTCACACTTGCCCACTTCCATTAATAATAACTATAATACTGAGAACGTCCTCTTCTTTGGGGTGGAGAGCCTCAGCAATTGAACTCTTTCTATGGGCGAAAACAGTCTCTTAGTGAAATTGTCCAAAATGTCTTCAAAGAAACTCCTTTTCGCGGGAACCCTTTAATAGAAAAGTCGAGAGCTAAACGGTTGAGGCTTGAATTCCATTGGAGAAGGTCCACCGAATGCTCCCTCGACTCGTAACAGACGACCGAACTGTGCTGCTGTGGGTTGCTTGCTGAAAGAACGAAGAAAGCAGAAATCAATCTTCAGTGTGGAACCTTCACCAGAAAAAGACCAGCTGAATGTTCGCTTTGGCTTTTAAACACCAGAGAAGCGATCAGCGTATAAGAATGTCAGAGAACTTGGTAACCAAGGAAGCCAAAGCAAAGTATACCGGGTGGCCACAATTAAAAGTTGCCCAAATGGAGCTCGGTCGAAGCAATGTATTACTGTGAAACTTGGAACAGATGCATTGGAGACCATGAAAAAACGAATATTGATGAAATATAGATCAAATATTCACCACCGTGGCGCTGATTTAACAACTAGTAATTTGAGATTATGCCGGTGCAGAAGTGTTCAATATGCGTTCTGTCTACGTGAATGGCCCTCTGGAAGCGCAGAGCTGTGTGAACAATGATCGCACGATCATTGTGCTCCAGATTTCAGCGCCACATTTGCTTCCCCATGGTCACACAGCCTCTGTACCAAGCGCAATCAGATGCTTGAAACGGGCTACAGAGGGAAATGAAGAGCGCAACTCTAATTGTGGCCATCCGGTACAGTTAAAAATTCCGAGAAAGAAAAGAAAATCGACGAAAATAAATTCGAAGAAAAGAAGTAATGCGAGCAAAGAAAATCAAACCAGAGAAAAGCAGCAATGCAAATATCAGCAAATGAGAGAAAAGTCATTGGAAAGAAAATCGAACAGGGGGGATAGTGGACAAGCAAGCAATGAAGCAAGGCAAAGAAACGAAAGATGCAAAGGGGGAAACAGAGGAAAGAAGTGAAATGTCAATTAAATAGAAGAGAATCGAAGTAGGGAAGTAAACAAACAAAATTCAAAGAAAGGAAACTAAGAGTAAGAAAATGAGTAGGAAAGTAAAGGAAAATAAAAAAATCCCGCATTTTATCTAGAGAAGAACAAACATATGAACTTCACACAAAAAATAGGCTAACGAGGCTCTGGCGACTGAATTCATAGTCAGAAAAATTCTCTGTGGAGCTCATGTTGCGTCGTCCATATTAGGGATGGCCCGATCCGGATCCTAAAATTTTTCGGATCCGGATCCAAACGGATCCGTTTGGCTATCCCACATGAGCGATTCTTTAGAAAGTTAGAATGTGTTTATAACATATTGTTACCTGCTAATACACACACACACACACACACACACACACACACACACACACACACACACACACACACACACACACACACACACACACATATATATATATATATATATATATATATATATATATATATATATATATACAGGGTGACTTGTAATTAGATGTATTCCCTGAAAGGGGTTAAAGTAGAGGGAATTTGCAATAATATATATATATATATATATACAGGGTGTCATTTTAATAGCGCCCACAGACCCCAGATTCGTATAGAGGACATCAAAACAAACAACTTTTCTCAGTAACATTTTTCTTGTTGGTGCATCATTTCTGCGCTACAGCTGTTCAAAAAAGACCGTTTTGCCGCCTGGATGCTGGCAACCCAACACAACATTTTATCGTATCTGTGACGTCATTTCCTGCGGCGAAACAGCGCACGGCCGAGTTGCAAGGTACACACAAATTTTGTAAAATTTACAAACTACCAACCACATTATTAGGTGTCCAGTAGACCGAACATCATAGCCCACCAGCCAGAAGATCAGCAGTCATCTCAGGTGAAGGAGGAAGTGAACCAACGATATGAGAAATGGTAAAAACGTATTCAAAATGAAGTGTCAATTTCGGATTTTGTCGCAGCCTACATGTCAAATATCAACAACAATACATTTTATTGGACTTACAGCTTACATGTGGCTGTTTGCGCCCAGTTACATGTCAAATATTTGCAAATCTCGTTGCAAGATTGGTATCTACAGGTTTGTGTCCAGATGCATTGTGGTACTTTTGTGCTGATAACGGAAGTATCCGAGGTTCACGTTGTTACATTACTGCTAAAACACGTACAACCACAATAACAATCTAATTATGAATCAGTAGCGAATATACTGTCCTGTTCATAGTTGCAAACTATTACATTACATGTATATCCGGTGCATAGATTAACACAGTCGTCGGAGAGCTTGGAGCTTGTATTACTACTACTTATATCCCTGTTTTTTCAACCATTTTTGTCACTTTTCTCATAATGCACTGAATATACATTATATTATATGTTGCTTACCTTTGGAATTTTGAGTTCTTTCATATCTAGTATTTTGTCATCTGTTCAGTGTGTCACAGAAAACTAGTATCAGAAGGACGAAGTGGATAGACTAAATTGTAGATGCCAACTTGGTAACTAGATTTGCAAATATTTGACATATAAGCTGAGACAAAATTCGATATGACCACTTCCACTTGAATTCTGTTTTCTTTCTACCAGTTTTCGTGTCGTCTGTTTACTTCTTGTTAGGTTAAAGAACGTGTTTTCTCGTTTTCTTTTACGGTACACAATGTGGCTGATTGTAGCTATGTCATTTTTCACAGAATATGAGTGTTCCTGGCAACCCTGGAACGGATCGCTTCAGGACGGGATATGACGTCACAAATGCAATCAAATGTTGTGTGTGGTTGCCAGCATTCAGGCGGCAAAACGGGCTTTTTTGAACGACTGTAGCGAGAAAATGATGCACCAACGAGATAAATGTTACTGAGAAAAGTTGTTTGTTTTGATGTCCTCTATACGTTTCCATTGTCCGTGGGCGCCATTAAAATGACACCCTGTATATATATACCGCGTGAGGCACCTAAAAGTACCACCTGAAATAGCGAAGAAACCAGAAACAGTAGCGATGTGAGGTTTGCGGGAAACAATAATATCAAATGGGGCTCGTAAATCGGAGGTATGGGGTGGGTCGAAAAATATCGACAAATGGGGCATCTGGAGCAAAGTCATATTTTTTTAAATGGAACGATATACAATATCATGCATAATATAAAAGAGCACACGCAGAGATACACAACGCCGTTGGTCTCATGCATCTACTGCACATAGGAACGAAGATATGGCCATGTGAAAATATGTAAACAAACTAACGAGTGGCCCACTTGATTGTCAGTACCACGGAATGTAAGACTTCTCAGGTGCCTGACAGAACTGCCTTTACGCAGAGCAAGTTTTGATAGCAGGTCCACGAGATCGTGTTAGTTCATAGCAAGCAGTCGTAGTGGTAAGAGCGAAGATTATGGTGTTCACAAACATAGAAAAAGCGGACATGATCCTGATTTATGGGGAATGCCGAAAGAATGCCTCAGAAGCCTACCGTGTGTACACAGAGAGATATCCGGACAGACGACAGCCATCTCGACGTCTGTTTGGTAAGTTATTTATTAAATTAAGAGACACCGGAAGTGTAACACCACGAGCACGTGTGCGGAACAAGCCAACTACAGGTGAGGCAGGTGCAACAAATGTTCTCGCCGCTGTTGCTGTGAATCCGCACGTTAGCTCCCGTGAAATTTCCAGGGATGCTGGGATGAGTCAGCGAGGTGTATTGAGGATTCTGCACACACACAAGTTTCACCCATATCATATCTCCCTCCATCAGGAACTTCACGGGAATGATTTTGTGGACCGTGTTCGGTTTTGCACATGGATGTTACGACACGACACAACCGATTTGTCACGTATCCTCTTCACTGACGAGGCAACTTTTACCAATCATGGAAATGTCAACCTAAGGAACATGCACTATTGGTCGGTGATAAATCCACATTGGCTTCGCAAAGTGGAACGCCAGCGCCCATGGAGTGTGGACGTGTGGTGTGGTATAGTGGGTGAACATCTCATTGGCCCTTTTTTTATACAAGGGACACTGAATGCTGACCGATACATACAGTTTTTACAACATGAACTGCCTGTACTATTGGAGGACATACCACTTCAGACAAGGAGGGAAATGTGGTACGAACATGACGGGTGCCCAGCTCACAGTGCAAGACGCGCTACAGCATGTGTGGAAAATACATTTCCAAATCGTTGGATTGGACGTGGAGGGCCTGTCATATGGCCGGCTCGTTCCCCAAATTTGACACCGTTACACTTTTTCCTGTGGGGAAAGCTGAAGGACATTGTCTACCGGGATGTGCCAACAACTCCAGAGGATATGCAACACCGCATTACTGCGGCCTGTAGGGACATTCCCTACGAGATGCTAAATTCTGTGGAACGATCTTTGCGTGGGCGCCTCGTTGCCTGTATCGCAGCTGACGGCCACCACTTTAAAAAAATATGACTTTGCTCCAGATGCCCCATTTGTCGATATTTTTCGACCCACCCCATACCTCCGATTTACGAGCTCCATTTGATATTATTGTTTCCCGCAAACCTCACATCGCTACTGTTTCTGGTTTCTTCGCTATTTCAGGTGGTACTTTTAGGTGCCTCACGCGGTATATATATACAGGGTGTCATTTTAATGGCGCCCACGGACAATGGAAACGTATAGAGGACATCAAAACAAACAACATTTCTCAGTAACATTTTTCTCCTTGGTGCATCATTTCGGCGCTACAGTCGTTCAAAAAAGTCCGTTTTGCCGCCTGAATGCTGGCAACCACACACAACATTTGATTGCATTTGTGACGTCATATCCCGTCGTGAAGCGATGCGTTCCAGGGTTGCCAGGATTACACATATTTGTTAAAAATGACATAGCTACAATCAGCCACATTATGCACCGTAAAACAAAACGAGAAAACACATTCTGTAACCTAACAAGAAGTAAAGAAACTATACGAAAAATGGCAGAAAGAAAATAGAATTCAAGTGGAAGTAGTCATATCGAATTTTCTCTTAGCTTACATGTCAAATATTTGCAAATCTAATTACCAAGTTGGAATCTACAATTTAGTCTATCCACTTCGTCCTTCTGATACTTGTTGTCTGTGACACACTGAACAGATGACAAAATAGAAATGAAAGAACTCAAAATTCCAAAGGTAAGCAACACATAGGTTAATATAATGTATATTCAGGGCATTATGAGGCAAGTGACAAAAATGGTTGAAAATACAGGGATATAAATAGTAATAAAACAAACTCCCCGACGACTGTGTTTATCTACGCACCGGATACATATTTTATAGTTTGCAACTATGAACAGTTCAAATCCGGGAACTTTTCTATCGGTGGAAGCGGCCCCGGCGCACACCCAGCGTCGAATAACATGGGTACCTGGGGGAAACCCTGTGGGGTAAAGGCGGTCAGGGGCGTGATGCTGATCACATCACCCCACTCACGACCGGATCAAGAAAGTGTGGGGCGTTACCCCCACACCCCCTATACGCCTTCATGGCGTGGTGCTATGCACAGGGGAACACTTTACCTTTTTTTACCTTTTAACTATGAACAGGGTAGTATACTCGCTACTGATTCCTAATTAGTTTGTTATTACTGTGGTTGTACTTGTTTTAGCCGTAATGTAACAACGTGAACCTCGGATACTTCCGTTATTAGCACAAAAGTACCACAAGGCATCTGGACACAAACCTGTGGATATCAACCTTGAAACGAGATTTGCAAATATAATTGACATGTAGCTAGCTGGGCGTAAACAGCCACATGCAAGTTGTAAGTCCAATAAAATTTATTGTTGTTGATATTTGACATGTAGGCTGAGACAAAATCCGATATTGACACTTCATTTTGAATACGTTTTTGACCATTTCTCATATCCTTGGTTCACTTCCCCCGTCCCCTGGATGACTGCTGATCTTCTCGCTGGTAGGCTATGATGTTCGGTCTACTGGACGCGTTTCGCGCTTCGTTTTACAGCTAGTAATGTGGTTGATAGTTTGTCATTTTTCACAAAATTTGTGTGTTCCTTGCATCACTGCCATGCGCTGTTTCGCCGCAGGAAATGACGTCACAGATACGATCAAATGTTGTGTTGGGTTGCCAGCATCCAGGCGGCAAAACAGTCTTTTCTGAACGGCTGTAGCGTCGAATTACGCACTAACGAGAAAAATGTTACTGAGAAAATTTGTTTGTTTTGATGTCCTCTATACGAATGTGTGGTCCGTGGGCGCCATTAAAATGACACCCTGTATATATATATATATATATATATATATATATATATTATATATATATATATATATATATATATAGGGTGATTCTAAAGGTATAGTACAAACGAAAACCACAGATACCTCCCATGAAATAGAGACGAAAGTTCCCCTTCCACTTTGCCGAGAGATGCCTCCGTGAGGAGCTAGACAACGCCGAAAACGTGTGAAAATGAACTTCACACCTCTGTACAGCCAGTACCAGTGAAGATAGACAGGCGGAACAAACGAAGTCAAAAGGAACACCAAAGTCGCCCATCCGAAAAACACTAGGCGGCAGCTGCGCAACGCATGCGCATGGGGTTCCACAAAGGAAATAGGAGTGTCCCGCAAGACAAGTGAAGGGAAAGGGTAGCGATCGACAACGGTAGGGAGAAAAGAAGCTATGAAGCATGAAGTAACAATTGCACAGCGGGAAACAAACACCATGACTGAAGCAGTGCAGTCGAGAAAAGTAGTGCGGGGTTGCAGAACCACGGGAGGACGACGTAGGATGTAAAAACACACCGAGAATGCAAGCAAAGTTGTCCGTGACACTCGACAGGCAACAGACGCGTACATGGTTCGGGGCAGAAATGGCGGCGCTGGCGGTGCAGCGCAAGGGGAGTCCCCAAAACACAGTGGGGAGACACCGCTGCAAGAACAAAGCACGGTGCAACAAAAGAGAAAGAGGATCGGACGGGGAATGGTACCTGCCAAGGAGACAACAAATACGGACGAGGGATTCCCCGTAGCAGCACCGAGGGGATGTCACACAGAGGTCGTGCGCCAGTAGGACAAACACAGCAACTACGGGCACAGGAGGTTATTGCTAATGAAAGGTGCACGTACAGATAGGACCACGTTCCCCGTACTGATGTTGTAACAAACGTCGTGATGGGGCCTAATCAGCCTCTTAGAAATGAAGCCGGAGGCACATCGCTGGGTGGGAGCGGGCGAAAGGCTGCTGGAGTGTCGTACGGACCCCACCACTCCGTACAGTGGACGACACTAATGGACGAGGTCGGAATGTTTCCATCCCGATCACCAGGTCCACCGTTCCCAGACCTGACGCGGCTGCTTGCTTCCGAGCGCAACCCCAGCCGAACAACTCGAGTCCCTCCTCGGCCGCAGCCTTCCGCTCCGAAACCAAGCGTGGCCTCACACCACCGCAGCCGCACACTGCCGCGTGGGTGTGAGACCGGGCCGAGCAAGGCTGGACAGATAAACTGCGTGGGACAATCGTGTAATGAAGCTACGTGGGGCTATGCACGTCTGTTCAACTGCTGGGTTACCCCACATTGGTGTACACAAACACCACACGATCGTACGTAGTGCTCCCCGTCGGCTCGAGCAAGACGGACGAAGTACGTGTTGTGGGTGAATGGAACAAGAATTAAGGACGCTACATGTGTTGCACGATGACAAGGCCCCAGAGTACATGGCCCCACCTGACGGCAGTGGTCAGGTAGTGAAGAGCACAGGCACGGGTGGCTCAGGAACGTCAGCTGATTGTACCACAGCGCCGTGCGGACGTGTGGGCTGATTGGAAGTGCAGCGTCAGGGAGCGTGTCAGTGAAAGAGCTGGTGCGGTGGTGGTGTGCTTGACGTACGACAATTGAGTACGTTGTTTCGAAGCCGTTGTGACCAGTGTGTGTGTGTGTGTGTGTGTGTGTGCCACCTGTGCACTGCAGTACAGTATTCCATAATTGGCACTATCCTCACCGTACCATGGAACGCTACACATTTGTAGAACTGAGAGACATGCATTTTGTCTACGGCCTTGCAGATGGCAATGGCCGAGCAGCTGAACGCCTTTATCGCGGACGGTATCCGGAGAGGCGACAACCCGACAGCAGGTTGTTTTCGAACGTGCACCGTACCCTTGGTGAATCGGGTGTGTTACGTGCAGGCCATCATGTCGGTCACCCAAAACATGTGCGCACCGCGGCGGTCGAGGAGAACGTACTTGCTCGCGTGGACGACACACCGTCCACTAGCACCCGTAGCATTGCACGTGCAGTGGGAGTATCACAGTCGACAGTGTGGCGTGTCCTTCATGATGATCTGCTGTATCCATATCATCCACAGCGAGTCCACGCGTTGCAGGCTGGGGATTACCCACGACGTGTGGAATTCTGTCAACGACTGTTGCAGTTTTGTACCGACGATCCCCGTTTTTTGCGCCATGTGCTTTTCACGGACGAGGCAACATTCACCCGTGAGGGCATCTTCAATTGCCGAAACAGCCATGTGTGGGATTATGAAAATCCACATGCAGCAGTCGAGGTGCACCATCAGACCCAGTTTGCAGTAAATATCTGGGCAGGTATCATCGATGAACAGATTATCGGTCCATACCTGCTGCCACCACGTTTAAATGGCCGCCTCTATCGCACCTTTCTTGCATCAGTCCTTCCAGAGCTGCTAGACGATGTACCCCTCAACGTGCGACATCGTATATGGTTTCAATTGGATGGAGCGCCTGCACATTTTGATGGCACAGTGCGAACCCTTTTGCACCGTACCTACCCACCGTACCTACCCACAGGGTTCACCCGAATTTCCTGCGACGCTGCAATGCCTGCATTGAATGTGGTGGTCGTCAATTTGAGCAACTTTTGTAACAACGTCAGTCCGGGGTACGACTACGTACTACGTACTATTCCTATCTGTAAGTGCACCTTTGCGTGGCAATAAACCTCCTGTTCCCGTAGTTGCTGTATTTGTCCTGCTGGCGCACGACCTCTGTGTGACATCCCCTCGGTGCTGCTACGGGGACGGGGAATCTCGTCCCGCATTTGTTGTCTCCTTGACAGGTACCATTCCCCGTCCGGTCCTCTTTCTCTTTTGTTGAACCGTGCTTTGTTCTTGCAGCGGTGTCTCCCCACTGTGTTTGGGGACTCCCCACGCGCTGTATGTGTTTGTTTCCCGCTGTGCAATTGTTACTTCATGCTTCATTGCTTCTTTTCTCCCTACACAAGAAACACAAATTTGGAAAGCATATGTAAGATCAAAATCTGAAAATAATCCATTCGACATGTAACTTCTCAAATTACTCTGGCAAATAGTTTGATTGTACTGTAACTTTAAGATTTTCCTCTAAATTCAAAGCTCGATGTATCGGATTTGCTAAAACTGATGAGATTATTCTTGTTGTATATTTCAGAAAGTTCGTCTATTTAAGGCCTACTTTATGCATAAAGGGTAATGGAAACTTGATCAACAGTTTTAACAGTGATTGGAACCATTGAAATATGCCACAACCATTAATTGAACCTGGGACCTTTCTTCATTACAATGAAAGCTTATACCTGTTGGAACGGCTACCACAATTATATTCGAGTAAAATGATTGGGTACAAGTATGAAAGAAAAATACCGTTCGGCATGAATTATTCTCATATGAAACACTCCCTCCTCAAAGAAAATGCTATATAGTGTAATTGTTACATTACATCATTGTGCGAATAAACGGGGGGGATGCCGGGGATTCCCCCCCCCACAAAACATTTTATCCCCGGCAAAAGAAAATTATTTTTATCCCTGACAGGGATGTTTTATCGCTCTCAAAGAAAATAATATTGAAAGCCTACAGTATACCAACTATGTATAACACACAACTCAAAAATCATTAGTGTCCAGCACATCGCGCTACGACGTCAGTGGTCCAAATGCTAGAAAAGCGAAGCAAAATAAACCAAATCAATCAATCAATCAATCAATTATTCGTTTCCAGTAATGGTCCAGTCATCAAAGTATTCCATGCCGAAAAGTATGCAACCTTCTGGATTAAAGAAGGACAATTCTGCAATTGACCAACCTCACTGTTTATGTATTAAAGTGTCACAGGAAACTTCTAGATGGTTAAATGGATATTATGTTTGAACCTTGTAATTAAATATCGTCCACTGAGTGGCGTATTTGCGATTTCATTTTGTGAATTGCGTTTTTAAGGGGTAGGCAAATTTGCTCGTATATTACCAGTCAGTAAATTAAACTATTGCCTTGAGGTTCTAAATACACTAGAACATTGGTTCTAACCTAGGTCATTAATACATCTTTATGACGTAATTTAGAAACAGTGTATTTACATTCAAAGAAAACCAAACTCGTACACAAAAAGAGCTATCGAACTAGTGACAACGAAAACTTATCCAAATTTGCAATTACTCGTACAATGAATATTGTTCTCTACGATTTACAGGCCAGGCTGTCAGTTACAGCAATTAACTGCCATGCCCAACAAAAAGTGCTTTCACAAAATACAATGTGCAGCATTGGAAAGGAAATATTAATAATTCAGACGCTCGGGACTGAAACAATTCTCCACTTCCCGACGAGGTTAAAACAATTCCGGAAGCGGAAATTTTCGAAATTTCCAAATGCAGTGTAGATTGCGAATGGTATATACTATTTCCTCTTCATGTGACTGTTTCTGCACTTCTGGAATAAAAACTGTTAATTTGAAAAAATATTTATAGACAAGTGCAGAAAATATCAAGAATTTTCCTAGTTTACATAAGATCCTTTGAAATTTCTCGACTGTTCAGGATTACGAAAAGTCGGGATCTTACTTTGGTAATTAACACCCCCTTCACTTTGGATTAAAGAGAGCAGTCGGTAATCAATGCAGCCTTTCAGTCAGTAAATCCGAGGGATCCGCACGTTTAGAAGTAAAAATAGAGATTACTTGAAAAGCAAAATTAACGAAATTGAAACAAACAGCAAAACCAAATATATCAGAGATTTATATAAAGGTGTAAATGAATTTAGAAAGGGGTGACAACCTAAAGTAAACTTGATAAAAGACAAAGACGGTGATTTTCTAGCTGACCCAAGCGATATTCTAAATAGATGGAAGAACTACTTTAATGACCTTTTAAATGGTCATGTAGGAGATAAATCAGAAGTAAATGAAGTGCACACAGCAGAACCTTTAGTTCCAGAACCTAACTTGACTGAAGTTAAAGATGCTATTAAAAGGCTAAGGAATAACAGAGCACCTGGCATAGATTTAATACCAGCTGAGTTAATTAAATATGGTGGTAATTCGTTAATATGTCAAATTCATAAATTAATTTGTTTAATATATGAATTATATAATATATTAGTAGAGTTTGGAATACCTAAGAAGCTTGTTAGTATGATAAAAGTATGCACCAGTGAAACAGAAAGTAAAATTAAATGGTGTGACTCAGTTGTTAGCATATGCAGATGATGTAGACTTACTGGGGGATGATGTGAATACAATTAAGAATAATGCTAAAATATTTTTCAAAACTGCTAAAGAGATAGGTTTGGAAGTTAACAAAGAGAAAACTAAATATATGCTTACAGGCCGAAACCAAGTGTTAGGTAATAATCAAAATCTAATTATTGATAACATCTCGTTTGAACCAGTTTCCAAATTCAAATACTTAGGAGTAATATTAACAAATGAAAATTATATTAAAGAGGAAATAAAAAGTAGGCTTACTTCAGGAAATGCATGTTACTTCTCTCTTCATAAACTTTTGTCTTCTCGTTTAATATCAAAGAAACTAAAAGTTAAAATATACAAAACAGTAATTTTGCCTGTAGTATTATATGGGTGTGAAACTTGGTCCCTTACATTGAAAGAGCAACATAAATTGAGAGTATTTGAAAATAAGATCCTTAGGAAAATCTTTGGACCTAGAAGGGATAAGGAGACAGGTGAGTGGAGAAGGTTACATAATTTAGAACTACATAATTTGTACTCATGTCCAGATATTATTAGAATAATTAAATCAAGAAGACTTAGGTGGGCAGGCCATGTGGCACGAATGGGAGAGGAAAGAGGAGTTTACAGGATTCTTGTTGGGAAACCAGATGGTAAGAGACCTGTAGGAAGGCCAAGACGAAGATGGAGGGACAACGTTGAGATGGACCTAAAGGAAATTGGTAGGGATGGAAAAGAGTATATAGATCTTGCTCAAGATAGGGACAGATGGAAGGCCTGTGTTTCTGCAGCCATGAACCTTCGGGTTTAAGAAGGCTAGAGAGTTAGTTAGTTAGTTAGTAATATGGAATAAAGAAGAAATCCCTCAACAGTGGAAAGAATCCGTAATTTTCCTGTGTTTAAAAAAGGTGATAAAATGAACTGCAATAATTACCGTGGAATTTCTCTACTCTCAACAACATATAAAATATTATCTAACATTATTTTAACAAGACTAACCCCATATGCTAATGAAATTATAGGTGATTATCAATGTGGATTTAAACGTAACAGATCAACTACAGATCAAATTTTTCACATTAGACAGACACTTGAAAAAAAAGTGGGAACATAATCAAAATGTCCATCACCTATTCATTGATTTAAAAAAAGCATATGATTCGGTCAAAAGAGACAAATTATATAATATATTAGTAGAGTTTGGAATACCTAAGAAGCTTGTTAGTATGATAAAAGTATGCACCAGTGAAACAGAAAGTAAAATTCGTGTGGGTATTAATGTGTCTGCCAAATTTACAATTCATGATGGGTTAAAACAAGAAGATGCATTATCTCCATTGCTCTTTAATTTTGCCTTAGAATATGCTGTTAGGAAGGTAAAAGAAACTAACGAAGGACTAAAATTAAATGGTGTGACTCAGTTGTTAGCATATGCAGATGATGTAGACCTATTAGGGGATGATATAAATACAATTAATAAGAATAATGCTAAAATATTTTTCAAAACTGCTAAAGAGATAGGTTTGTAAGTTAACAAAGAGAAAACTAAATATATGCTTAAAGGCCTAAACCAAGTGTTAGGTAATAATCAAAATCTAATTATTGATAACAACTCGTTTGAACTAGTTTCCAAATTCAAATACTTAGGAGTATATTAATATTAAGTGAAAATTATATTAAAGATGAAATAAAAAGTAGGCTTAATTCAGGGAATGCATGTTTCTTCTCTCTTCATTAACTTTTGTCTTCTCGTTTAATATCTAAGAAACTAAAAGTTAAAATATACAAAACAGTATTTTTGCCTGTAGTATTATATGGGTGTGAAACTTGGTCCCTTACATTGAAAGAGGAACATAAATTGAGAGTATTTGAAAATAAGATCCTTAGGAAAATATTTGGACCTAAAAGAGATGAGGAGACAGGTGAGTGGAGAAGGCTACATAATTTAGAACTACATAATTTGTATTCATGTCCAGATATTATTAGAATAATTAAATCAAGAAAACTTAGGTGGACAGGCCATGTGGCACGAATGGGAAAGGAAAGAGGAGTTCACAGGATTCTTGTTGGGAAACCTGATGGTAAAAGATCTGTAGGAAGGCCAAGACGAAGATGAAGGGACAACGTTGAGATGGACCTAAAGGAAATCGGTAGGGATGGAAAAGAGTATATAGATCTTGCTCAAGATAGGGACAGATGGAAGGCCTGTGTTGCTGCAGCCATGAAACTTCGTGTTTAAGAAGGCTAGAGAGTTAGTTAGTTAGTTCACTTTACAGTACCGTTCGGCATGGAAAAACATGGATCAGAGGTGCTACATGAAGGACGTAGACAAAATTCTCTCTTTTTGATATCTGTGCTTTGTGTAAAGGTACAAAAAGGCATAGAACTGTTCATCATCAAAGTGATAGATAGATGTTTATGGAATGGAAGCAAAGCGAATCCAGTTTTTATCTCAACAGTAGACTCTAATGTGTAGCAATAATGGTAATAATAATACCAACAACAATACAAGTTTTGATGACTGAAGGGAAATAAATGAAATCTTACAATTCCCCCCCCCCCCCCCCACCGAGAAAGGAAAATCCTTTGAAAAGTTTAATTCGCACACTGCATTACTTTATGGCTTTAAATCTTAATCCTAAAGTGCAATAATTTCACTACCATTTTCTCTATTTGATTACGTTAATTTTCCTTCATTTGCAAAATTTGCGCCAATTAGATTGAAATACGAGTCTTAGCACCAGCTGTTGCTACGTTTATTAACCATTGAAAGGTTAAAGTTCATGTCTGTCGGGAATTTTCCTCGAAGTTTTGTTGCTCTTAGGTGTCTCGTATTTCACGCGTCGTACATTGTCTGCAAAGGTCGTGTGTATAAAATAGTTTTTATAATGTGTAATGTGGCCAAAACTAATGAAATTGCCAGAAACTGTTGAGATTAAAGATTGCTGAACAACATATGTTATGAATGGCTTCATTAGGTGACCTGAATAAATTAAAAAGTAGCTAAACCGATATGCAGCTATGGGCAAATATGTTTGTCGGCAAATTACGCAAATGTGAACAATACAAAAAAAATCATTTCTACCAACGTTAGCCAAAAAGTTTGTCAATGTTTATTTTAACTCCACTTTATGCACATATCGACTAATCAGAACTGGACCAACAGTTATTTGCAGCCCCCGGGCTGGTGTCCGGGCCACGTCATGGGTGTTCTTTGTAATCCCTGTAATAGTGTTGGCTCCCAGAAAGAATTCTTTCAGTTTGAAGTTAGTTATCTCGTGTTCGTGCAACACCCTTGTAATAATTAACGTAATTTACTGTGACTGAAACGAAGGTATATGTATGTGTACGTATGTAAGTGGAAGAGAAGTGACAAAAAATAAATATACATATACCACCATGTTAAACCACAGGGAATCGATCCCAGACTACCTAAATTGCAAGGACCCAGCGTTACCACTATGCCATTGGGAAAGGTCTGCTGAAGCGAGAAAACACTCACTAAAGAACGAAACTCGCTAGGGAGAGGTGAGGATTCTCATTCCTATATCTCCAAGGGGAGAAATATCTTCCTAAGGGATGCTGGAGATATCTCATCCCTCTATCTTCAAACAGAGTAGAAACACACCCCAACTTGGAGTGAAACTCACCTTATGAGAAAGCTTATTTCTGACACTTCAAAAGATGAGTATCCACATGTTTTCCCCCACTCAGTGAAGCCAAGAGGCATAACCAATCTAATACAAGATAATGTGCCTAAATACTCACATGCGTCAGAAGGTTCCTTCGTCTGCTCCCAGGGTCCGTGTGATTGGCCAGACTCAGAGAAAGAGCAAAGTCGACTGCTGATTGGTGCGCGTCGTGTTTCCTCCTTTTGCAGGAGTACAGGAGACGGGAGATCTGAAAACAAGACAAAATGCTATAGTGACTCCTCATAGAGTTGACTGAACACTGACTCTTCTAATTTTATCTGCAAATACATTTTGAAAAATAAGAAGGAGAAAAAAATACCACAAATTATAGTTTTGCTATGTTAGTTGTTTAGCTAAAAGTTACTGTGCATATTCTTTGCCATATTGAACATGCAGTGTTCAGAAAGTAGGCGAGTTACTTACTGGCACTTGAAAAGTAACTGAGTTACTTTCAGTTAATTTTTTGCTGGAAATTTACTTTGAAACAAAAATTACACACAATCAATGATTGTTAATGGTAATAAAGGAAATATATGAAGACTTACATGTGTTTTATGTTTCTGGTGCATATGTATTCATATATTTACATTATTACAAGAATAATGATTGGACAAGGATTCAGCGGTTATAGAATTTTCACTCATTTTATTTTACTCTCTCTATGTGCATTTACCTTGAGCACTGTATTTTATTAAACAATAACTTCTTTCTAGCCCGATTACCACATTCCAAATGAATGCAGAAATCTACCCAAAACGCAAACGTTCTCGCTGTAATTACAAATTACGAATTGCAATAAAGTCTTGGTGTTCTAAATGCAGCATTCTTGTCTTAGGCCCCTGCGACGCCAAGGGTCCCGGGTTCGAATCCCGGTCGGGCTTGGTTGTTTGTGAATGTCCATTCATCAATTTCATCATTTCATCACTCATCCCCATCTTCGCAAATTAGCCAAGAGGCACAAAACGCGAAGTAAAATAAACTAAATCAAATCAAATCAAATTGTCTTAGGCCATTCCACAAAGAAGACGACACATAGTTCGAAACAGAACTGTAAAGTTGTGCGCGTCCCGTAGCCCTAGCCCAAATCCTGACACCTTAGATCAAAATATATACCTAACATCATAAATAGTCCAGACTACACACACAAACACATAAGGACAACCTACTTGCTGCTTGAAAAGCTTCGTTGTGAGCGTGTAAAGGACTGGGTTCAAGGCTGAGTTCACTGGAAGAACAAACACTGCTAGCCACGCGTACAGGTCCTGATGGATCTTCAGCCCTGGTGGAAGAAAGACCAAAGCGACATTAGATGTAAATAATAACTATTCATAAGGGCATGGATATGTATTTGAAAGAATTTTCATAATACATAATTTAAGTTCATATTCAAGTGTCTCCTCAATTTAATCAGTGCAGTACGCTCAAGTTAGCGCCTGATATAACAATAACAGTTTCAGCAAAGTCTGGCGATTGGATGCAGGAAAAGGGATGTTCTCTTCTTCCTTTTCATTCTTGCTTTACTGACAGTCTATGCGGTAAAGGAATTGTAATTTTGTTTAGAAGGTATTTTGTCATATTAAATTTCATATTTGCAGTGTTTTAGTGTCTGAGAAGTTGAGAGTGTCCCCTCGTACCAGTATCGTATTCTCCATGTTATCGCGTTTACCGCAGGAAAACCAACGTTCTTCAAATATTATTATACATTTAGCTGCAATATATCGGTTAAATTCTCTTTACATATTATGCGAACTATCAACACAAGATTCTTAACCAGAATTTAAGTAAATTATTTACAGAACTTAAACATTGGGTTTTGTACGCCACTGACCGTTCCTCATTTCACCCTTCTGACGACAGAGTTTCCTCTACGATTGTACGCGTGGAGGGCGAGGGAGCCGAAGGAAAAGTGGGCGTCTTTCGAGGTCAGTTCCACCGCTGCGGGAGGACTTCTTCCTGCTTTCTGTACCGGGCTTGGCAGAGGTAGTGTTGCTTCATGAAGGGGAAATTCTCTAGAGGAAGTGAAACCTAGGTCCAATTTTAGGTAAAAAGGGAAAATTTATGAAATATATGGAAAATTTAATTTGTCAGACTTCTGTGTCTGTTTTACTTTAATGCCTTCCTTGATGATTAATTTCTATTATATCTAATTACGTAATGTAGATGGGGTGTATAATAAATACATACAATAAGTAAGAAATATCGCCATAAACCAGGTCAAATTTTCAGAATATGCCTCTGCCACATACCACGGTTTACTTCGGCCCACAGCCCAGAGGCTCGTGTGATTCACTAAATCGATAATCTTTTTAAATATGTTACTACTATTCTCTTTAAATACGTATGTATATCGATAGGCCGTGACTGCCGCGAGGATTACACTCCTTCCATTTCCGGAGTGGATGATTGGACTTGGGAAAGTTTTCAGCAATATACCTGAATATATCGAGTCTTGTGTTCCCTCAGCCTCTAAAGGCGCATCCCCACTATGCCAGCTGCAAGATCGCGCGCAAAAGTCGCACTGCTTTTGCCGATATCGATGAACGTCCCCACAGCACTGTGGAGACGTTTATCAGTCTGGATTGACGGCTTATTTTCTAAGAATGATGATTTATAATGAAAGACTGTGTCTCCAGTTATAAATTAAACACTTGATTAACTTCTTAAAATATCTATTTACAAGCTGTTCGAGAAGGTTCAACTAATCCACACTATCCACTTGCTAGTTACTCTGTTTTCCGAAATACATTTTTTTCGTGAATGCAACAAACTATTGATATTAACAACTATGTGCAGTGTGTCAAGTGCGGAACAAATCTGTTTCATCCATATATTATTCAACTTTATAAATGTTTTAAACACCTGTAAAGAAGAAAGAAAGAAAACATAACTAGGTATTTTAAAACGTGCCCCACGGCTACTCATTACGATATGTTTCCTTGAAATTATATTTTCAGCCACTGAACAGACTTCTGTGCACAATAAACAAAGTGACACGGCTTGAATGAAAATATAAAGTTGTCACGATCAGCTCTAGATCGTACTTGGTTTGATGGGTCTATTGAGCCTCGGCTTCACGCTCAGTATCTCTTCGGGGCTTGAGTCTCCTTGTAACGAGTGCACTCACGGTCCCCGAAATGACGTGTCAATCATACCCCGGCACGTGGCCAAACGTCGTTATGTGTACGGGAGACCGGTCGTGACTCTCGGTCCAGGTTTTCAAGTTCGGTACTGAGACGGTCGTTTATTGTCATACTATTGCGAGGCGGAGATTAATACCTTGAAAAGTTACACTGTTTTGTTTACCTTTGATATGTAGATTCGAACAATCATAAAACACTAATAGCATAATATCTGGTACCTGAAAAACGTCAAATAACAACACTGACGAACGGTAAAAAAGTGAATATATATTGTAATAACAAAAAAATATTGCAATCAACAACTGTTTACAAAGCCTCCTCAAACGCTCTCTCATTCATTCTATCTCTCTTTCACACACATGAGGTATTTTTACATGTGAAGTATGGATACAAATCATGGATCTCATTAACATATCATTCCTTTTAATTTCTAAACCTTTATGTGAATTTAGGGCATTTGTCTGCCAGCTCCTGTGCTCTTTTAAATTAACTTAAGTGCCAGCCCTCGGAAAGCGGTTAACTAAGACAATGGGTCGGCGTGGTTAAATCTTTCGTTCGAATGAACGTGTGCATCGAGTCGTAAGCACGACATTATACAAGTTTCTCGGACGGGGGTATTACACACAAGCCTCTCTCGTCCAATGAGAACAACTACTCAATTACATAGTGATGCAAAAACTTAATTGGCTCCAGCTGCCGGAATACACTAATCAATCGTCGGCGCGAGCAAAAATTACCTTAAAAACCACTATGCAACAAATAATACTATTTCACGCACACGACCTTGCAATAAAAACAACTACGCTTTCCACAATTAAAAGGACACATCAGTCAACTATTGACAAATTAAATGGCGCGACGGGGCGGTCGGTTACACAAGAAATGGAGCACACTTTGACAATTTATACTAAATATTAAAGAAATGAAATGGAGCTTCTAACCCTGAATGCAGACAATTAAATTAGAACATCTGAACATGAAATTACCCTTTTTTATAACAATACCAAAACAATTTTTAGACGCGGAAGTTAGGTTTGGGTTTTCCTGAGTAACTTTGCAAATAAGTGAGACTTCGGCGTTAACTGTACGGTGTTGATACTAACGACGCACGTTTACATGGACATGAGACCTTCTGAAGTATACTGTACCAGACTCTGCTACATGGCGTGGTCCTTCATCTCTCCTGGACGCGGGACTTGCACACGGTTCCTTTGTGGCGAAATTGTCCTCCGAGGTCGATCGCGACGAAGAATAATTGCGACGATATGGTGTACTTGCACCTCCTCAGAACTTCGGGCGTTCCTCTTGTCACTAGCATCGGGTGTACGTGGTCACGCGTCGGTTCGGAATCTCTCTGGTGACGGGCTTCGATTCGGCGTCGTTCTGGAAGCGTCGTTCTGGAGTCATCCTTCAATCTCTCCCTCTGGCTTCGATCGGCGTTGTTCTGGAGTCGTCCTTCAATCTCTCTCTCTGGTGACGGGCTTCGATCGGCGTCGTTCTGAAGACGTCCTTCGGGCTTTGGGCAGTGTTTGGCTTTGATGTCGTCTTTGGCGTTGGCTGACTGGCTTCATCGGAAGATGGCGATGCATCGTTGCGGGGTCAGGGAAGTCGACAGACTCCCTTCTCAATCTCCTTTAGCCGCCCATGATTATGTAGTTAACGCTTGGCAAAAAACAAATCACCGCGTAATCTTCACCAAAATAAGGCGCACACTGGTAACTCCCTATCTGCAACTCGCTCGCGGTACGTAAGGAAACAAAGTCCACGGACACAAAACAATAATCACGCGAGAGTGTAGCGCGGAGATGCTCTCTCGGTGAAATCCGGGTCAAAACTGTGTCTGGAATCATAGTACTGCCTATATATAAGAGATTCGAATTCTTCCGTTGAAAAGGACGCTCTAGTGGCTTGGCTTCTGTTTCAGAGGGATGGAAATGACCTCTCTCCATTGTCTTGAAACGCGGTCAGCGACGCGTCCTGGATCCTTGCAGGCTTGTGCTCCAGCTGGTTTTCCTGGTCATCCGTGAACATGGGTTCGAACGCCTGCTGCGACTCGAGCCCGGTAGCGGCGAAAATAATCTTTCCTTATCTCCGTGTTGGTGCAAATATGTCATGTTCTAGGCGGCGGCTGTCACTCAAGAAAAACTCGTCCCCAACTCCCGACGTCTGGCTCGGATACAAGTTTTATTCACAAAATAAATCAAACCTCACACTTTCATGTTTGTGCATAAAATGAATCAATAAACAAAAATAATTTATATCGAACTGCGTTTCACATGTCACTAGATACCGTGACATCCTCGGCTCAAGGTTCGGGTTAATCCGGCTGCTTCAGTCCTCGATGTAAGGTCCCTCGTAATTCTGGGTCAAAGGTTCTCAATCTACTTATAGATCTTGACCAAGATTCTACAAGCAGTCGACAATCCTTCTTCCCACTAGGTTCTGTCTATATCCAGTTAAGTATCCAACTTCCTTTTCTCTTTTCAGCCTCTGACCAGAGAACCGAAAATTAATCCGTGACCACAGAATAAGAAAAGGTGTACCCTGACCAGGGTCACAAACGTTGACTACCAACAGTCTATCGGCCGATCCCGAATTCCGGTATATCTCAAGACAGTCACAACCCTCTCAATTATATCTCCTGACCAGGAGCATAGAACAGAGAGAACATAAGCCTTCTGACCAGAAGAGCTAAGTAACTGTCCTAAGGTAATCCCAGAATGAACTAATTCCTAATAACGAAGTGAAAGTAAACGCAGAAGTTCGAGCGTTGAAAGAAAAGGCTGTTATACGAGTTCCGTATTTATAAGAAGTTCGAATACAAAGGCCAAGGTACCTTTATAAGGTATGCCATTCCCGAGGTTCCGAGATTTATTCCCATGATGCTGTGCGCGCTATGACGTCATTAAGAGGACAGAATCGAACTTACTTCGTTAGCGTTTACGGAAGCTTGCCATAAATGTATTGATTTTTATGTGTACGCACCTTTTCTTGAAGTGCCCGTATAATGAGTACAAATCATCTTGTCTGTTCTGTTGCCACGTGCAAAAATAATGGAAGGAAATCGTCTGGAATAAAATACCATTGCTTCCCAAAAATAAGTTGCTGCAGCAGGAATGGGTGAATCGTTGGAAACGAAGAGAGATGTTTAACGTTAACAATTCACGTGTATGTTCAGTTCACTTTTTACCTGAAGATTACAAAAGAGGCCTGAAAAATGAATTATTAGGGTTGCCTTTGAAAAAAGAACTTCGAGCCGAAGCAGTTCCAAATCAGCACGTTCCTAATTGGCACGGAATGCCAAGCACATCACAAGAATCGGTAAGTAACGCATTTATATAAATCAAATCAATGTAAAGTTAAGTTTAGATTGTGTAATGGTTTTTTGCCCTTACCCGTGTGAGATAGGTCAGGAATGGTCATTACAATTTTATTGTTACATACTTAGTGTTGGTCTTAATACTGGGTTGGAAATGTTATGTTTAACAGCCTTATTATTATCCATGCTTTTAAAATGCCTTAGACAGCAGCAACTTACGAGTTGCACAATTAACTTTTCATAAATTATTCAAATTAAAGAGGTTCAATTTGTTTCTCCAAACTTCAGACTTATTTCCACATTACTCCAAACGCCCTCCACATCATCACATGTGTAACTTCTAAAAACCACTACACGATCAAAACTCAGTTTCTGGTTATTTATTTACTAAATATTGAGAGTAATATAGACCCTTTCAGCTTTGAAGCTCAAACATCACCGAGAAATAAATACTTTGATTATCCCGTGGATAGCCAACACTAATTTTAATTTACACTTGTATTCACATTGTGCTCGTTTGTAGACAAATTTGTATTATACAATTAGTTGAGAAAATTTAATATACGACTTATAAAACAGACGTTTTGCCCTTGCACATCCTTTGAACATTCTCGTCAAACATTGAGGTTGTAGATAATAGCTAAAGAAGCGAATCATTGCAATGCATACGTATCAAAACGAATAAAGTTCTATCAATGATATTTTAATTATAATATTATAACACAATATATTGTCATGGGAAGGCGAACAAGCACCAAAAACGTAAAGAGTCAGTCACATTACAATATATATTTATCATAGCATAAATAAATATCTAATTTAAAGACAACATACAAAATCTAATACTTTGTGTTTCTGGATTGAATTGAATTTATTTTATATAAGCTCAAATGAGCCACGGTGGTCCAGTCGGTTAGGCGTCTGACTGCCACTCTGAAGACCCGGTTTTTCCATCTTTATACCGAAGTTCCAGAGTTCAAGTTCCAGCGTGGGCATGGGTGTTCTTTGTGAGTGTCCCTTCATCAATTTAATATAATCACCACTTATCCTCATCGTTAGCCAAAATGGAAGGAAAGAGATGCTAAATCACAAAAACACAAATACAAATTCATCCTAATCGCAATCAACTTGGAGAATCTGAAGAGTAACGTAAAATAGCTAACATACAAATACATACCATCTGTACGAAAGTGTTAATAAACTACAGAGTGGGTGAAAAATAACTCGCTATTAGAAATATTTAATAACCATAATATTAATTGATCCATTTTAATGGAACCAGTTATACGTCGCACAGTAGAATGGCACAACTTTACAAGTGCTAGAAGTTCACATAGGCACAATTGTTAAAATTCCACATATGCCAGAACATGCCGAATGCAATTCTTCAACTGATCCAAAGTCTTTGGCTTTGTTTTATAAACTTCTTCCTTCGTCCACTTCAACACGTAAAAGTCACGTAGGGTGAGGTCAGGGCTTCTTGCTGGCCATTCATGTGGACCGCGACAACCCAGCCAACGTCCCGGTAATTTGATGTCGAGTCAGTCACGAACAGTGCGTGCAAAATACGAAAGGGCACCACCTTGCATGACTATGAGTTCATTTAAGTTTTAATAGAGAGTTATTTCTCACCCACCATGGACTTAGCAATTATTGTGATACTTACAATATTGTCTTTTTTTTAGGTTGAAGCAAGAAGACAGCGCCTTCAATCAAGAGAGATAAGAATCAGGGCAATGTCGAAGCTAAAGGGACTCTCACCAATTAAACTAAAATGCAGTCAAATGACTAATACTCAACCTATCATTAAGTTACAGGAAGTTACTGAAGCTCGTGAGGAAATTAACAAATTAAGATCTGAAATCGAACGTTTAAAGAAGATTAATTCAACGAAAGACACGGTGTTAAAGAAACACGATGCAGCTTTAAAGAAAGCAAAATATTTAGGTTCTGTGAAGAATGCACGGAAAGTGCTATTGACAAAGACTTATAAAAACAAGGTAGTGAATAATAATAATAATCTGTTGCGCAACAGCCCATGAAGGGCCTAGGCATACCTACCGACTGCCGATCTCCTTCCCACGCTTTCCTTCGTCACCTCTAAGCGTGGAGATCTTCAACCAGTATTGGAATAGTCGGGGGGTCAGCCCGACGTATCCCCAGCCGTTATAGTAGGTCTTCTCGACCGGATTACGCTCACTCACTCGGAGCTCCCCAATTTCCTCACGATGGTGGGTTGCCACCGGCCCTATACGCAGGCCGAATAAATTCCGACCAGAGCCGGATTCGAACCTACGCCGTCCCGCAGCGAACGATCTCAAGACGAGTGAACGCCTTAACCCGCTCGACTACGGAGGAGGACAGTGAATAAGGAAGTATACAAAATATTGTCCAGGTGTTTTACGAAAGGGCAGGTTAAGTGCTTGTTAAGTGAAGGGAAACGAGTGAGGTGGAATTCAGAAGACATTGCAAATGCATTAGCTTTGAGGGCTCTCTCAACAAAATCATATGCATTTTTGAGAAAACGTAACGTTCCACTTCCTGGACGTTCAACTCTTCAAAAGTGGACTAAATCATTTAAATGCAGACCTGGAGTTTTAAATGAAGTATTATGTTTATTGAAAGCTAAAACAAGTTATTTTAGCGATATGGAACGCCTTACTGTACTTTCGTTTGACGAAATGAATATTGACTGTCGCATCTGCTACGATTCGTGTGATGATAAAATATTAGGACCACATAATAATGTCCAAGTAGCCATGCTTAGAGGTTTGTGCGTTCAGTGGAAGCAACCTGTGTATTATGATTTTGATGTAACCATGACAAGTAAATTGCTTCAAAATATTATCGAAGAATTTGAGAAATCAGGATTGAAAATTGTAGCAGTCACGTGTGATATGGGGGGAAAGAATGCCAAGGTGGTGAAGGAATTGTGTATTGATACATCGAAAACTTTTTTTTCCAACCCTGTTGACTCTAACAGGAAGGTGTGGTTTTTCTACGACTTCCCCCATCTTCTAAAGCTTTTGCGAAATCATTTTTTAGACGAGGAATTTATTTTACCCAGTGGTACAGTTATAAAGAGAAGTCTCATCGAAGAACTTCTGGAACGCCAGACATCAGAACTGACAGTAACTCATCACATAACAGATGCCCACATAAATGTGAAAGGTCGTGCCCGTCAAAATGTAAGAATGGCTGCAAGATTATTATCTCGCCACACAGCATGCGCCATACAACATGTGTTACACAAAGATCGTGAAGGAAAGTTCTTCCAACTAGTAAATGATGCCTTCGACGTATTAAATTCTAGACGTCCTCACGACAACAAAACGCCATTGCGTAGTGGTTACGGTCTTAATATCCAAAGTCAAGAAAATACCATAAAGAGGTTTGCAGAAATTTGCTCACAATTGCGTGTCGGAAAGAGAAGTAGCATACTTCCATTTCAAAAAGGTTTCCTAATATGAATAAAATCTGTGATTGGTTTATTCGAAGAAGTCAAAGCATTCAACGTACCATATATTCTTACCTCCCATCTGAACCAGGACTGTTTAGAAAATTTGTTTTCACGAATTCGAGGTCTTGGCATTTTTCATAATTGCCCGTCACCTTTCGAGGTGCGCAATAGAATTCGGTTGCTCATTATGACAGGAAATGCTTACGACATTCCCCTCTCTACAAGTGCTCCAGTTTCTGCTTCTGAAAAACGCCAGGAATGTGCAGAAACTACCGAAGATCAAGAAGAAAACTTAAAAAAGATTTTATAACTAATGAACTTTTTATAGGAATTGTTGATGAGAAAAATGTAACATCTTTTCAGAACACGTCACAGGTTACAGTAGATCTAGACTTACTTTCACATGAGACCTTACATGCAGACTTGACAACTTTACAATGTGATCAAGACGTTAATTTGAATGCATTGCGTAATCTTGGTGGATATATCGCATACAAGTGTCGCCATATCAACAAACATTTGGGAAAGCCAGGCACAACATTTCCAGTTCCTGACGAAAGTTCCAGTGATTGGATAGCCATTATATCTCGTGGAGGGCTTACAGTTCCATCAGATCAAAGGATGGACACCATAATACAGTTTGAGATTGCATTTGCACTTTTCCACGGAGAAAGATATGCAAATGCTCCCAGCGTTATGACTTCGTTGTGCAAGATATTAAAGGAAAAATTCCAGGATATTCACGAGAAAGTTATATCAGAATATGTCCGGACAAGAACTTTCATTAGAATTAGACATTTAAATAAGTCTCTCCAAACAGATGCAATAAATAGGTCAGCAGCAAAGAAAAGCCGGCAGTGGACTACATCGACAAGAAATCACGCAAAATAATGTATGATGAAATAAAAACTATGCATTGTTTTGGAATAAATGTATTCTCCTATCGCGTATTTCATCTCTTGTTATCAAATTAAATTAACAGTTTTGGTCAGGCACGTATTTAAACATTTATTTCGGGGAGGGCGAACCAAGTGTCTCAGAAATAATAATAATAATATAAACGCTTAAATTAAAATAATTATATTATTATTATATTAAATTAAAATAATATTAATTAATAAATATTAAATTAATATTGTAGGTAAAAATCGGTGTAAGAATAGAGATATAAAAGCATGTATTCATTATCTAGCCTACGTGTAATTAAGATCGCTAAAATTTGTATAAAAGCAAATGCCCTGGCAAGGAAATCAGTGCCAAATAGATAAAGAATTGAATATTTATTAAATAACAAGATAGAATGTTAGATAAAGTTGAAGAAAATTAAAGTTTCAGATAATATATTTGGTACTGCCATTCAAAGTTCGACGGAAATATACCTCGATTATACAGCAAATGCTAAATATGTATATTTTAATTGTTTAACGTTAGTACTTGGTAAGTCTTGCGCGGGGGCTTCACCCCTAATATGTCATTGTCAGTGTGGTAGGATAGTTTAGTGTCAAGCGTCTCCCAATAAAATAATTATGTTGTTGTTATGCAACAAAAGAGTCATTGTACTGCGTTAGCTTTTGTTTAGACACACACACACACACACACACATCAAATTAATGTTAAATAAAGGAATTGTAAAAACTAAATATTTACTGCCTTCAAATAAATTGAAACAAATAACCCTCGATTATACAAGAAATGTTAAACAATGCATATTTTCATTATTTAATTTTTGTACTTTGTAAGTCTTTGTGGGGTCCGGACCCCCTGGACCCCCCCTTAAATACGTCCTTGGTTTTGGTGTATAATTGCTTCATTGAATATTGAGTGCAAGATAAGATTTATTAGCTTTGAAGTTGAAACATCGCCCGCGAAAGTAATACTTTGAACATCTCGTAGGTAACCAACACTAATTAACAATTGCACTGTGTTACTTTATTTATGTGCGTTTCATGGGCGGAGTATGAGCTTTTGCTTTGGGGGGGCCAGACTCTGGGAGAAGCATATGATATTATAAACTAGGGGATATTCAATAACTCTCAGGTATTGAATATCCCCTAGTTTATAAGGGGCCCGGAGGCCTTCCCCCGGAAATTAAAAAAACAGCTTAAAATCACTGAGTTTTAGGCCTTTTAGATTTGAAAATGTTAAAATTTCCTTGCTTAAGTAAACAAATATTAATTAGTATATTGGTTGTCAGATTTAAAAGAAGCAAAACAGTACGATTATTGCATTTCATTATTTTTTTATTCATACAATACTCGTATTACTTTAAAAAAGTTACGGTACAATAGTAAGCTTCAGAAATTTTAGAAAAATTAAATTGAAAAGTTGTTTTGATGCCTCAGCAGTAACTGTTGACTCAACACAAAGTCATTTTACGTTTTTCTTTCTTCAAACTGTACACATCAATAGGGTCGGATTAAGGTGGATGCTATTGATGCTTCAGCGTTAGGCCCTTTCCTGAAATAGGCCCAGATGAAAACAGACCAGAATTTTCCGAATGCTGAACAGTTTTCTTTTGCTATATTAACTTGAAAATAAATCTTAGAATGAAATTTGGAGCCCCAATTTCGGACGCCTAGACACAGCGTTTCTTACTATACAGTTACTATTATTCTTTAGGCTGTGACGTAACTATAACGTCGTTGTGTTTATTGTTCACCAAATTAATCCGGCCCTGCACATTAATCAAATCGTCTAACACCCGCTATTGCGGCGCAATTACCGCACATGACATCATGCCAAACGTCAAGATTTGCGGTATGGCTTCATAACAAAAATGTAGTAACTGAACTTAATCATGTGTTATTTTATAGTCTTTTTTAAGTTGGGGGGCCAGTCCTCCCTTGGCTCCTCCAGAACTCCGCCTATGGTGCGTTTCTTGAGAAATTGTGCTCAAAATATAATTTACGACTTACAGGACAGAAGTTTCTCCCCTGCACATCCTTTCAATCTTCTCGTCAATAAATGAGAAGAGCTGTCATGTAAATAATGCCCAAAGAAGCTATTCAATATAAAGCATACTTATCAATATAATGTGTTGTATACACGTCTATTATATTATATTTTAAAGATATCGTACAAATATAATACTATTTTGCTGGCTTTAATTTATTTTTTATGTGGTTTAAAAAGCCTCGTTGGTTCAGTCGGTAAATAATCTGACTGTCACGCTGAAGACGAGGATTCTGTTCTCAGGATGGTTGGTCTCGAGGGGGATTTTCTCAGCAACGTGAGTAGCGTAATGCGGTCATGGAAACTTACAAAAATGACTGGGGGTCGTCGTGCTGACCACACGCCACTTCGTAACAGGTTGGATGATCTCCCGCCTCGGCAGGTGGAAGTGAGGCCGGCATTCGGTAGGTAGGCCTTAGCCCTGTATTAGTACACATTTGAATACATGCCGCGAGAATACTGACACATTATGAAATTTGTTTGACTCAACTCAAACATACTGCAGAAACTCTTTCCATGTAGATTTAATAGCCCGCATCCGTGGCAGAGTGGTTAGCACATCGCGCTACGACGCAAAGGATCCCAGGTTCGAATCCCGGCCTGGGTATGGATGTTTGTGAGTGTCCATTCATCAATTTCATCATCATGACTCATCCCCATCTTCGCAATTAGCCAAAAGTTGCAGAAAAGTGAAGTAAAATAAACCAAATAAAAAAAACTAGATTTAATATTTCATATTTGTGTTGATTGATTGAATTCGCCTTTTAAGTCCGCTTTTTGCACAGAAAGGCTAATTGGGATTGGACCTACAGTTTAAAGTTGGATCCGAACCACTATGTGCCTACATCGGGTATCGAACCCGGGACCCCCTTGACTACAAGGCGACGGCGCTACCACTAGGCCATCGGGGAGGCCATATTTGTGTTGCTTCACAAGACTTATTTTCTAATTGCGCACTGTATTATTAGTAAAACACATTTTATATGTGTATTGGATATGGTATGAGATTTAATTAGGAAAAGCGATGGATAATGTAATATTTATACAAAGTAAATTAATGTATTATGTTCTTACAACAAATGTAACTATTTCAGAATAGGAAGCCAGTGCCGAAATTAGCGGTAAATTTCTTTTTAATTCCTCGCAGTAGTAAATATTGTTACAAATAAAATCTAAAAATTTAGATCCTCAACTCAGGTGGATAAGAGACCAAATTATAATTCTCAGCTTGCATTTACTTCCCATTATTAGAAGTATCATTCGACCGTAAAGCAATCGCTGACTGTTGGCTGATAAATGTGACGTATCTAAAATACAGGAAAACGTAACAGCATAATCGTTCCATTATTTTTGTTTTGTATTTGTATTGCTTTTGTTTTATTTCAAGTATAATTTACCTCTTGGCTAATTGCAAAGATGAAAATGAATGGTGAGTAGATGAAATGGATGAAGGGATGATCACAAATCCATGTAGATCACAAACAGCACAGAGTAATACACAGATTGTTGGTTGTTGGTTGTTGATTGTTGGATTGTTGTTGATCCCTTCGGCCCTCGACCCGAACTAGCACTACACTGAGGCTCCGGAAGATCCGCTGTCGTCAATGATGTCTTCAGCTTTGGACCCCAACTGGAACTAATAGTAGACTTCGTCACTTTACGGTATTTAGTCCTTTTCATCTTCGAATCACTAGATCTTATAAAGCCACCAATGGACACTGACGGATCACTAATCGACAGTATGAATGAACTGTCACACTTACCTTTGAATTCTCATTAACAGATTCTGTTGTACAGATCAACTTGGAAATTGAAGCCACGTATTTTAACCTCATTATATTCTAGAATGTTCCGCAGATAAAACGATTCGTTAATGTTGCCAGTAGTTCGACTCCTTCTCTTATTCATGAACGTTTCCTCTCCCGCTTTCCACAGATTAAAAAATTACAATGAATCGCCCTACGTGTGGCGCTACGTTTGCAGCTTCCAAATGCTGACAAGTCTTTACATAGTGCAGCGACAACACTGAAAGCTCAAAAAAAAGTTTTAATGCAATATTATCAACAACAGGGTTATATAACATTCTCCGAGTTGCCTTGGTAAGTATTTCTCTCCTTATATTATCGGCACACTATTCAAGAAAACAAAAACCTAATTTTATGTAGTGTAAACTTTAAAAAAAAATTAAGGGGGGACTCCAGCCACCCTGATCCCACCTTGGATACGCGCTATTAACAATAACAGGGTTATAGAACATTCTGTGTCTTGGCTCAAAAATTATTTATCTCAAATTATCATCACATTATTCATGAAGCCATGAACCTAATTTTATGTAGCGTAATTTCCTGAAGGGGTTGCTGGAGCCCCCTGATTCCCACCTTGGATACGTGCTTGACTCGATAATTATTTCTCTCCTTAAATTATCGTCACATTATTTTATTTCCCACCACAAGAAACCAAATACCTCATTTTATCTATTGTAAACAGAAAACTTTTTGGGGGGCTCGAGCCCCCTAAGCTCCCCCTTGGATACGTGCCTGCTGCGAGTGTACCTTCATCAATTTAAACTAATTATCACTCATCCTGTTCGTCGCGATTAGCCAAAAGTGGAAGGAGACACTAAATAACAAAAACAAATTTATCCTCATCGTGGCGATCAACTGGAGAATCTTAAAAGTAGCGTAAAAATATTAAAGGGAAATTCCAGGACATTCAGTAAAAATTCATATCAGAATATGCCCGGACAAGAACTTTCCCTAGAATTATACATTTAAAATAAATGCAATAGGTTAGCTGGAAAGAAAAGCCGGCAGTGGACTACAGCGACAAGATATCACGCAAAAAATAAACTATGCATTGTTTCGGAATAAATGTATTCTTCTATCGCGTATTTGATCTCTTGTTGTCAAATTAAATTAACAGCTTTGGTGTATAATATCAAAAGATGCATGAAAACAACACGTTTCATGGACCATTTGCTACATTCTACGCATAGCTTTCTTCCGCTCGTGTCCGCTTGGTGACGTCACAAGCTCTAGCCAATAACGTGCAAATCGCGGAGTGGCCCCCTCTGTACAAAGGCCACGGGTCACCGAGCTTCGCTGCTTATATAGCATATCTCGGTGCTGTGAAGGATTTACCAACTTTTATCTTAACATCAATTTTGCATTACAATAAAATACAAATTAATAAAATATCAATGAGGAACATAATTAGCTACACGTAAAATTTACTATTTTTACCCTTCTGTGAATAATAAATATGCAATATAATTTTAATTGTTACACTCAGTATTTAATTTGACCAGTGAGTATGACTTCTTCCAACTCCCCTCTCTCCCTGCAACGGCCACGCGATATGACAACAAAGAAAAAGAAAGAAAATTTACAACGTCAAAATCTTAAGCAAAAATTATTTATATACAGGTTTTGTCTTTCGCGGGCATAACATTCTTTTACCTTAACGTAACTAAATTCTGAATACACTGTCTTGCAGTAAAAGAATCAGGGATTATTATGATATTAGTCTAATTATTGTCCGCCAAGGGACACGACAGATATAGCGTTGAAAAAACAGCCTAATCTTTCGTCTTTTCCCTGTGACAACGTTTTCATAAGGTTGAGTCTGCCTGGCTCTTACACAATAGCGTTAGCTTTCTTGCATTGTTGTCACCGATAATAAACTTCCAGCTCAGCTTGCTGGCAGAAAGAAACAAACTCTTGGAACTTATATTTAACATCAGGATGTATAGTTTATATACGAGGTGTGTTCCACATTCCTTGGTAATTAACCACTAACATATAAAATTATAAGTACAAAACAAAGAAAAATATTAAGTTTATATACATATTTGTAACGTGGACACTGCTACACGTGCTACGTCCCCCGGTTGGACACCAGTCATCACAAAAGTTAGTCAGCTACTCCTTTAGTCGGGAACATGAGAATCTGCAAATCATCAGGGCTTGCTGGGTAGAAAAGAAACACAACACTGTTTTCAAAGTTAAAACGCAGTTTTATAAACGCGTATATTTCATAATCACTTACCAGTACAACACTAGAACATTCAATACTAACGTTGGGCAATTCCCTCACATAAAGCGAAAGTCAAAGAACATAATTAATTGTTTACTTTGAACTTATCGGCAAGAACAAAACTCGAAAACCAAAATCTATACTTCAATTCTCTCCGTTTCCAAGTTCTTATTAATCTTCACCTTCAATTGTTTTTCAAACTCAGTCTGTCGTCAGGTGAGAAACATTCAGGTTAGTTCACTTCCTCGGCTGAGATTAGAAAGTGACGTCAACACGAACAGATTTTGACGTATTTATAAACATATATAAAAGTTCCAACTACAACTGTATCAATCTAACTATAATTATCTGTGACAACTTGCACATTATTTGAAATAACAAACATTTTAAAAATCTTAACTTCTTATAAATATAAAATCTTAAACTCTCAGGTTCGTTATACACGTTACAAAGTTACAAAACACGCAAATATCAAGTATCAAAATGTGTTTTAAACAAGTCTAAAAAAACGCTACAACACATGTTTTAAACGTTCTAAACAATTGTAAAAAACAATGTCGTATTTTTAAAGGTTTAAAATAAGTTATAAGTTGTTTTATATTTCTACAATCCTACAATTTGTGACTCCGTCTACTCTACTCCATGATCAAAGGTTGAAGAAACAAGACCTAATCCTTTCTCAACCCCTCTAGACAGGCTCTGCGCCACTCGGTGCGTCCTCCACTTTGAGCGTCGGCACGATTTCCTTTGAAAGAAACCGCTAGTCGGGTTGAAATCGGCCTGGCAACTGGCCTGTCGACACAGGTCGACGACACATACCCACTTGCTCGGCTTTTGCGCGCGGGTCAACTGGGATAGTGGGGACGCGCCTTAATAAATGGATACATTGGATCGACGATCAACAATATAACACTGACTGAGCGTAACATGGATACTTAATAAGGTTTTCATTCTGAAGAAATTCTGTCTTTATACCTGAAATGTTTTACTGCATTGGATGGTGTAGCTGGACATATCTGCAAGTAGTTTTTTTTGTCTACATAAATTAGAGAAGTTTTGGGAGGCTTCTGACTTTCTTTATTATCGTAAATATTCTTCAAAAATCACTTCCTTCTGATAATAATATTGTTGAAAGAATACATTACCAGTTCATAATTATTTAAGTTGACTTTATGCATAGATAGGCTAATCGGGAGTGGAACTACAGTGGAATCCGAACTAGGAATCGAACTCGAACGAGATCGGTTCATTGCAAGGCGGCGGCGTTACCACTACGCCATTGAGGAGGCTCAATACAAAGTTATGGTGTGGTGCGTTTTTAACGTCAATTGCAGGTGCAGGATCTCTTTCAGAGTCAACGGAGGGGAGAAGGTCTAAACCATGGGACATTCACCAGGATGAACTGACGTCATCTCTACGTGCCAGCAGAGGATAGGAACAATTTAAGCGAAAGGAAAAGAAAAGGTATGAAAGAAGCGTCAGACTGAAATGAAGAGAAATAGATAAGCGAAGACATGGAGAGAAATAAAAGAAGGAAATAAAATGAATAGAAACAAAGAAGCAGAGAGAGAGAGAGAGAGAGAGAGAGGGGGGGGAACAAGAAAGTAAACGAAAGGGACTAGGAAGAGAAGTATAGAGAAAGGAGACAATGTGAGATAAAGAAAAAAGATAAATTCAGAAGCAAGGCAGAGAAAGATACAGAGAAAGATAAAGAGAGAGAGAAACAAAGTGAGAAATCAAGATTGAATTGTTGTTTTAAGTCCACTTTATGCACAGAAAGGCTAATCGAGACTGGACCTACAGTTTAAAGTGGAATCCGAACCACTATGTGCCTCCACCGGAGAAATAAAGAGAGAAAGCAAAGAAAAGTTAACGAAATGGACTAGAAAGAGAAGTATAGAAACGAGGCACAAAGTGAGACGGAAATAAATGAAGTAAGTGAAATATAGAAGCGAGGTAGAGAGGGAAAGCGAAATAGACTGATAGAGAGAGAGAGAGAGAGAGAGAGAGAGAGAGAGCGTGGAAGTCAGAGTCAGAGATAAAGAGAGAGAGGTAGGAAGTGAACGAAGGGAAAAGGAAAATAAGTAGAGAAACCAGAGAAAGAGAGATAGAGAGAAACAGAAAAAGAGAGAGAGAGAGAGAAAGATAAGGAAGTGATGGATGGAGAAAGAAAGATAGAGAGGGAGAGGGAGAGAGAGAGATAGAAAGGGAGAAATAGAAGGAGAGAAGATAAATAACAGAATATCTATTGAAAAAGAAATGGTAACAATATAATAAAAGTTAGAACGAAAGGAAACTACACAAAACCTGAGAAAATAAGAGCGAAAGCTACAAACATAGTAGTTAATAATTTAAAGAAAAGGGAGACATGCACCCATAAACACAGAAGCGCTGTATCTCAAGTAAAGTCCATATTCATTCTGCAATCTAGAAGCCTTTTCGCGTCACGATATTACATAAAATGTTTGCTCATTTAACAACAAATTGTTGACTGTTTTCGCTAAGGAACTCCACATCTGAGCATTGAGCTTTAGCTCGTACGGATAAGCAACAAGATCCAAGTAAAGTAAAACCATGTATTTTGCAAACACTTATCTGACACAACGAATATTTCAATCTGTGTGCAAGGTACGTATTTTAGTCTCGATTTGGAAATTGCGTTATGTATATCGCGTGTATGTGCGTGCGTGTGTGTGTGAGAGTGTTAATGTATCTGTCATTGTATTCTATTAAAATTTTATTATTTTTCATTTATGTCAAATTAATTCACGTTATGTTATATATTTGATTTCAGTATTATAAATATATGTATTGTAACTTTTAATCACCAGAGTTAGGTGGTAGAGCAGCCCAAGGCTGAATCTCTCTCTATACTAAATAAAAAGACTTTTCAATTCAATTCAATCTGACAATCGCGAATTCTAATTTTTCATGCCGTGGGGCTCATTCAATATTAATTAGTAAAGAAGCTCTCACTTGTTAGCTGAGCGATTATTTAATCTGGGTATGATTCGCTTCGCTACCTCGCTGTGTCACACTAATCAGTCTAGTTGATTGCTTTATAGTTGCCGACAACGTGTCTTCTGAACGTTGGCCAATAGAGATCTGTATCTTCTCGAGTATGTAATTTATTTCCTGTTATATTATTTATGTGGATTGCAAACTTCTATTGGGCAAAGTATGTCGATAATAGTAAAAACTAGAAAAGATCTATCCAGATTTTTTAAATACTACTTCAACTATAGCCAGCTCCCGTGGCGGAGTGGTTAACACATCGCGCTACGAAGCCAGGGGTCTTGGGTTCGAATCCCGGCCTGGGCATGGATGTTTGTGAGTGTCCATTCATCAATTTCATCATATCATCACCCATCCCCATCTTCGCAAATTAGCCAAAAGTGGCACAAAAAGCGAAGTGAAACAAAACAAATCAATCAATACTTCAACTATGTCCCGCACCGTGGCCGTGCAAATATTTTTGACAGCAGTAACACTAGTAAGTGCTGTTCGGCAACACACACAACACCATACATGGAAATGAGTGTTTCAAAGTCTAGGTATCCCATATTTATTGCCGGTGACTGTACACAGATTCATCAGGATAATTTCGAACCAGGAAATTTTGATTAGATTTTTATTGAAGAGGTTCTCTCGGGATATTAACCAGGTGATTTCCGAATAGGCTTCCGAGCTTTCGAGAGCTAACGTCACTCTCGAACGTTAACATGTGACACACGTGCCTCTCCCTTGCTAGACGATTAGAATAGCCAAGCCTAATAGGCACAATTGAGAATCAGGCTACAATATGGACTTCACACTGTGCTACTGTGCGTACTTCACATTCACGTTTCTTACATGTTTACTTTGTCTGTAATTATGGTCATCAATTCTTAATTTACCCAGTACTGTGCAGTTTTGCGATGCATACAGTATTCTGAGATAAGCATGTGGCGTTTTCGTCTACCAATGAGGCTCGTACCAGAGTACAGCCTGAACGGTGCACGATATGTTGAAAATTCAAGCACTTTAGATTGAAACTTACATATTTCCTACAACTTTCCCCTCTTTCCATTTTTCGTGTGCACTAATAACGGAGTTGCCTATGGGACCGGATTTTTTAATCACCCTGTAATTCTAATAACTGGTAATTTAAACATCATATTCATGTGCATTAATTCAATCAATATTGTATTTAATTTCTGTTAGTCTTTTACTTTTGAATATTAGGAATTTGTCTGTTTTCTGCATTGAGAGATTTCATGAAAGTAACTTCCTTTGTGCTAAAATAGCTCTCGGTGCAAAGTATCGTGAATAAAACGAACCATTGTAGTTGGCCCAAATAGCGTAAATGCTTTGCAAATACATATATTCAAAAGCGCTCTCATAAGGGGAATTTAAATGCATGAAAACTGGTGCGATAACAAGATATGATTTTATGCCTGGTGGGGTAATGATTAACGTTCTCTTCATTCAAACAAGGTTTCCTAGGTTCAACCCTCAGTGCGAGCACGATTTGTTGTTCAGGATTCCACTTGAAACTGATCCAGTCCGGATTAGCCTATACGAGCATAAAGTCGAATAGAAACAAACTTAAACAGCCCTTATCAAGATATTGTTGAAAAATTTAGATGATTAATCACATAATATTAATGTTAAGCTATGAACAAAGGAAAACTGAGCTACGAATAGGAGAAATAATTCATAGTTTAAGAAGAATAGGTATCACCGTATCGAAAATTACGTTAACTACATGGACATTTTAGTAACAATGCAAGCTCGACCAGGACTCGAACCAGACCCTCTGTCAAACATTGCCTTTACTCTAACAACTTTTTTAAATCTTCATTTAGCTACATGTATAATGCAGCAGTGAGTCTTTTATGTTCATATTTCTGTGCTATACTTATTTCTTTGTTTACATACATAGCAACTGAGCTGCTGAGCCAGGTATGGTTTCTCGCTTTCATATCTGTTTGAAACTGTCTTTGCCGGTGATACTCTTGCAACGTGTTTCAAATTTACGGGTAAGTAATTTCTAGCAAGGTAAAGTCTGACTACGAGTAAAATGCTCTGCCATTTTTACTAAGTTGGTCCACAACAGAATATCTGATTTGAATTGAATTGATTTTCTTTATTTAGCGTCTCTTTTTCTGCCACTTTTGGATAATCACGACGATGAGGATGAGTGATGTGGGGATAAAATAATTGAAGAGAAACTCACCAAAATCGCCTATGCCGGGATTCCAACCCGAGACTCGCCGGCCCCCGTGGCGGAGTGGTTAGTGCATCGAATACGACGCCAAGGTTCCCGGTTTCGAGTCCCGGCCTGGATATGGATGTTTGTGAGTGTCCATTCATCAATGTCATCATATCATTACTCATCCCATCTTCGCAAATTAGCCATAAGTGGCACAAAAAACGAAGTAAAATAAAGATAATCAATCAATCAATCAACCAACCCGGGACCCCTAGTGTCGTACAGCGCTGTTCTAGGAACATCAGAATATTATAACCGAAGGATTTACAGAAGAATTTTTGAGGGAGATTTGCAACTGCAATTAGTAACAGCGCAAGTCCTAAATTATTCTCCATCAAACCTTGTATATAATCCCAAATTATTTGTTATTATTATTATTATTATTATTATTATTATTACATTAAAACCTACAGTTTACCCCGTCGTGATCTAAGATTAACAACGTTAGAGTCTTGGAGCTGTGAGTTACATGGTATCGATGTGTTGGCGGTTCTTCTCACCTACAACACATGCAGCCAATGTGAACAAATCGATCATAAATTCATAAACACGTTTTTGTAGGCAGAGATTAACATTTTTTAAAAATATTCTTTCTATATTGCTTATAATTCAGAGTACGAACCTGCCCTTTCTGGCATTTCTCGGAACTGTCCAATTATTTGGGAATGCACGTCCCTTCCCTCCCCTGTTCATCAATCATTCTATTGTTTGAATTACTTTGAATGGCATAAAATGCAACATAACGCAAACAAAACTGCAATAAATATACAATGTAATGCACCTCCTTGAGTTTGAGTTCGCAACAAACATCTGTAAGAAAAATAATGAGAATTGTTATGCAGGTAACCATGGTAACTGATTTCTAAAGTTATTCTCCTCAGTCATTTCTGGGGATTGTCGGAATTGGATCTTTACGGATAGCATTCTTTGATCCCGATGTCCGCCACATTCTGCACATTATTTTTGTCACGAGCCGGAGCCTAAGTGCTAAATCAGCAAACACCAGCCAACTCACCTGTGAAGAGAGGTCGCCTTGACAGTCGGAGGTTAGTGGTCAGAATAGTCGGAAGCGAGTAGCCTTGGTGTGTGCACCGTAGAGTGGGTCCGCTCGGAGGTTTGGGTATGCCCAAAATAGACACTGACCGTAGGACAGCACCACGGAAACACCTACAGGTACAGTGGTGACAATTGGTTCCCTTTTATTATCAGTGTTTAATTACCTTCTGATCCGTATCAGGCATGACTCTCCCCCCCCCCTCGTTTAGTTACGAGAAATATTCGTTAGGGGCAAGAGCATTGATTCCGCCTCCTCACATTTAAAAAAAAAAAACCTCTCGCAGCCAAGTAGTTAAGCCAGCTAAAGGACTAACGTAACATTACGGTAAAACAAGCAAATTCACAAATACCTACATTTCAGTAGCATTACCACTAATTGTAATAATTTGTGGTGTGAGGAGATAACTTTATTGAAGGCACTCAAGTGTCAACCCTCCTTCCAAGTAGTACATCCCGGTAAACTAGATTTGTGCAGGATAACGAGTCTCTGGCATCTGAATCTACGGCCATTATAAACATCTGTAGGGGTATGTGTTGTCCTCTGTCCTGTCCTTTTATGTGCTTATCTCTTAGGTTCAAACCTGAGCAAGACGATTTTAGTCCCCAGAAACATGTGTTCATTTTAGTTATGGTAAAGTTGTCGACCCTGTATTATATGAGTGGTGCAAATAGCTCAGTCCCGACTCACCGACAATTTCTATTTCAATGAAAGTTGAAAATTATTTATTTGCTGAAGGAGTGAATCTTTCTAAAACTTGAATATGGTTTTCACTCACCTAGTACAGCCAATATTTTGATGACAATGACTGGTACCCAGCAGAGGCAATCTGTTCCCACGATGACTGCAAACCTCTGAGCTACAACACGGTCCTGCCTCTCCTGTGTGGACCTGAGGGACAGCCTGGACTCTCTGATCACCGAAAGCATCTTCAAGTACGCGAAGCCTATGAAGCCAAGGGCTATGGCGGTCACAACCATGAACATGGCTGCTGAATACTCCCAGCCCTAGAAGATAGGAGAAAAGGAGGTTAATGTTAGTTGAGCAATTAATAGAGTTCTAATTAGACAAAGGCCCTCCCTATCCTGTGCGGACCTGAGAGAGAGCCTGGGTTATCTTATCATCGAAAGCATTGTGAAGTACGCGAAGCCTATGGAGCCGAGGGCAATGGCGGTCACAAGCATAAACATGGCTGCTGAGTACTCCCGGCCCCAGTAGAAAGTAACAATGTAAATATTAGTGTTATTAATAGAGGTTTTAATAATTAAATGTAGCCGGACCCTGTGGCCGAATGGTTAGCACATCGCGCTGAGACGCAAAGGGTTCATAGAAGCATTCCGAACTCTATTTCGGAGGGACAATCCATCTACCTTTGCGAAGGCATCGTGGATGTGAAGAGGCAGGCAGACTCCGTTGTTGCCGTAGAATTTTGTCCCGTAGTACCGGAGCCCTCTGAGCGGCATAAGGGCCACCGTGATGACTATGAGCCATAGCACCGTCATTCTGAAGAAAGCTATAACAGGATAGAAGCATTCTGAACTCTATTTCGGAGGGACAATCCATCTACCTTTGCAAAGGCGTCGTGGATATGAAGAGGCAGGCAGACTCCGTTGTAGCCGTAGAATTCTGTCTCGTAGTACCGGAACCCGCTGAGCGACATAAGGGCCACCGTGATGGCTATGGGCCAGAGCACCGTCATTCTGAAGAAAACTATGACAGGATAGAAGCATTCTGAACTCTATTTCGGAGGGACAATCCATCTACCTTTGCAAAGGCGTCGTGGATATGAAGAGGCAGGCAGACTCCGTTGCAGCCGTAGAATTCTGTCTCGTAGTACCGGAACCCGCTGAGCGACATAAGGGCCACCGTGATGGCTATGGGCCAGAGCACCGTCATTCTGAAGAAAACTATGACAGGATAGAAGCATTCTGAACTCTATTTCGGAGGGATAATCAATCTACCTTTGCGAAAGCGTCGTGGATGTGAAGAGGCAGGCAGACTTCGTTGTTGCCGTAGAATTCTTTCCCGTAGTACCGGAGCCCTCTGAGCGGCATAAGGGCCACCGTGATGACTATGAGCCATAGCACCGTCATTCTGAAGAAAGCTATAACAGGATAGAAGCATTCTGAACTCTATTTCGGAGGGATAATCAATCTACCTTTGCGAAAGCGTCGTGGATGTGAAGAGGCAGGCAGACTCCGTTGTTGCCGTAGAATTCTTTCCCGTAGTACCGGAGTAGTGTAATTGGACCTACAACCAGGACGAGAAAGTATGACCCCCCTCAGATTGATTTGTCTACACTTAAAACAAGCTCAACATGCCCATATGAGCTTTTTGCTCAAGTGTGGAACCCCGTCTAATCCAAGATTTTTGTAAAAATACCCTCGGGAAGTTCCTGAGAAAGTATGACCCCCCTCAGATTGATTTGTCTACACTTACAAAAGGCACTTCTGTGAGATTGTTGTCCATAAACCTGTCAAAAATAAGCCTCTCTTGATATTTTTTTTGCCCACACCTAAAACTAAGCCACACCCACCCACATACACACCTACACCCACCCACATACACACCCACACCCACCCACACACACACACATATTTACTTCCGGTTTAAGTTCAATTGGATACCAGGTTCAATTTGTTTATCTAATATTAAGATAATGTAATTCTTCTAGAATTGTTCTGTGACTCTCTCATTTCTTACATCATAAAGATAAGATTTTTCCCCTATGAGAATAACACTACATATGGTGTCATCAGGTAATGCCTCATGGAATTCACAGATAATTTTAATATTTGTTCTATCATTAACCACAACTTGTTTTCTTTTTGAAGTGTTGATTACAAACATGGGTCTCTGTGCTTTGAATTCATCTGGTGTGTAATACATGTCAGTATTGCCAGTAGTGACCCTTTTGTATGATGAAAATGCCTCATATAATTTAAGGAAATCATCCTTGGACATGTCTAAATTATAATTTTCTCTAGGAAATACCTCATTTCTGCCATTTTTAAGATATATGTTCTTGATGTTGCAGCTATCAAATTTACTTGAATTTTTTTCCTGATTATTGTGTCTTCCAGTCTGAAACAATACCACCACAAAATCCGGCATCTCATATTGTATACTGGAGAATGAATTTGTAGCATCAAACTCATAATAGGTACCAGATGCGGGCTTCTGTACACATTGATATGTATAAAATTGTAAAGGAATCTGTGGATTTTTTATTATATCTGCTTTGTATTTAAGAGCATAACTGGCTTCATATTCAACAACTGGGATTCTTAGCTCCATAGTCTGAATAATGCATTTGCCCTCATCAGGTAGGGTATTGGGCAGAGCTTCCCCTGTAGAGTTTAATGTGCTGTACCTCATCAAAGCATTATTATCATTGGCAGCTCTTCTAAATGTGATTCTTAAACCACCCTTCCACATAATATTTTTGTAATCTGAAAAGAATCCTGGCAACAGGCGCATAGGGAACAGCACTGTGTGGCTCTTAGATATAATTTTATCACCAGCCTCAAATCCACCTATTTTGTAGTAAGAAGCCTCGGTTTTGGATAATTTTAGTGTGGCCAAAGCTGTGGAGGTAATGCCGGGATAATCTATTCTGTTTATAACAACACCATGCTTTCTGATCTCAATTTCAGAGAACAGATGCGGCACAAAATTGTCTACCAATCTTATATTTGAATTTGCCGGATAATCTGTTCCATCGAGCTTTACAACATCAAATTTGATGTATAGATCTGCTCTGTGGGGGTGTATAAAGCCATCCCCTACATCAAGATCAACCTCAATTTCTGTGTTGGGTTGATTTAAATTTGCAAATGTCCTCCTGTTTGGGGGGAATGATTGTAGCTCATAACTCTCAATATTTTCCATTTTTTTTTGTATGTATTTTTATTTAAATATTAATATCTATGATTGCAGTTGTTGTGGCTCCAGCAAAATCAACTAATTCTTCTTTTTCATTAGTGACCATCAATTCAATATTATCTATTCTGTTGTGGCACACAGGAAAATATAATGTTGGGGATGGACTGTAGATGATAGGCTCCATAAATTCAGAATTAGGTTTAAATGTTGCAATGATGCCAGTTTGTTTGTGAGTGCCTATGCCATTTGATTTGGTGATCATACCCTCGGCCACATTACAGTGAATATTCAGAGTCTCTATGGCTAAGAATTTAGGTATATTAATAGCAGTGTGTTTGATGGCCGCTTCAAGTTTTGTGTTGTTCTCAAATCCTAACAGCTCTCCTATAGTACCCAGATCCACTGTTTCTGTAGCAGATACAATCTCTACTCTGTGAGTGACAGAATTTTGAGTTAATACTATACCTCTGGGTAATTGAGCATTTAGAGTGGACAGATTATACTGCCCTGGAGTGATGACAATTTTTTGATCCCCTACTGCAATTGTGTTGTGGTGGTGAGTAATATTAGGGATCAAGTACATGCCATAAAATGCTCTGAGAGCTATTGTTTTGGGATACACTATGTCATCATGCAATTTGAGTTTCAATATTGAATTTTGGCTGGTGAGATGGAATACCCCCATGATGTTTCAGATACCACAAGGCTTTTTGAAAATTTTCAATTGATGGTTTATTTATTTGAGACATATATCTAAGAACAGATAAACACAAATGTCCACAATTAACATCTTTGAAATTTTGAACACGGGCATTATTGTAATAAAGATTAGTTGATTTTAGATATTTTACTAAATTTTCAGGTGGAACACCTCCAAATGAATCAAACACAAATGCCTCATCTTTTAAATATTTAAGATAACAGATCCAGTGAGTGCCCTGATTTTTGTACTTATCCAAATTAACAATGCCACACTCTTTGTTGAGTGGTTGTTCTGGTAAAGAATCAGACATGTACACACCTCTAAAATTTTTGATGCCCAGTGGCTTGATTAAAGCTTCAATATCTTGGTTTGTAAGCTGCTCTTGTTTTTTTTTTAAACTTATTCATGGCTCTCTTAACACCTTTGCCTTGTTTCTCCATGGCCAGGTTATGGCGCTTCAATTCATTTAATTCTGCCTTATTTTTCTTGGCATCTATTACTGTTTTTGCTATGGCAGCTGATTCCCCAGCCAAGCTCCCAACAGCCCCGAGAGCAGCTAAGATGGCCGGGATAGTAAATATAAAACCCCCCACATGTGATTTTTTCTAGATTGTTGTAATTTTTTTAATTGGGGGGTGCTAAGCAACAATTTCATACCATGACCCTTGGCAATACAAGAATTTTTTTTCTTCCGCTGCTTTTTGGTTAAAAGGCTATCAATAGGCCCAAGAGATTTAAGACCTGCATAAGGTATTTGATACATAACACCCTTGGCCTTCATTGTAGGTTTATTATATACATATTCACAGCCCCCACCCCAGTTTTTGTTTGGTGTTCATAGCTATGGTGGTCCCCAATGCTGCTATTTTTTCACTTAAAGAAGCATCTTTGCTTACAAATCTACCAAATGCAGCCTCTTCTAATTTCTTGTCTGCAACATGTCTCTTGTCAAGATCAGAATGTGTGTTGTATGCTATGTCATGGTCTCTACAAGCAGCATCTAGGGGATTAACACCAGGGTCCCCTCTGTTTAATCTATGGTCCAATTTTGTACCTGGACCACAATACTGATAGCCTGGAATGTGTAGTTCAAATGGCAGCTTGTTTATGATGTCATTAACCAGTCCCCGGCCCTCAGAAATATTCCAAAATTTAGGTGGTAGAGTATTAATAATTTTTATAAGATATCCAATCCCCTTAGTGTCATTCACTATAAAATTAGACAATTTGGTGCTTATCATGTCCATAATTCCAAACTTTTCATTATAAAAATTGTGGTTGCCAGCATTTTCCTCCCCAGCTATCACCAGCAACCTATCTACAAGTTTCCTGACATCATCAACCCAGACAAATTCTTTAGGCAGGGTGTTGTATTGTTTGATTCCACTACCTGTCTTGATCTGTGACCATATGGGCTTGATTAAGTTGTTGTATTTTGCTCCACTGCTAGACTTGACTCTCTTTTGTGTGGGATCATTGTTCTGGTATAGAGCATCTGATTTTATTAATATTTCTTTGTAATGCTCATAGTCTTGATCTGTATAGCTGCCAGGCCTTTTCCTAGTCATCAGTTCCCACAATCCAGGTGTGCCAAGATATTTAACAAAAGCACCTCTTTCTCCAAGATGAGATTCTGAATATACAATTATATCATCTCCCATAAATGTTACTCTGAAATTTCCAATTCTATGTATGATGCTACCATCACGCTCTGTGTCAGCATATAAGCCAAAGACCTCATCTTTGTTGTCTTTAGGTGTGCTTAAATATTTTTGAGCAAGAAGACTCAATTCAATAGGATCCAGAGTAGCTTCAATTCTTCGAGGAGCAACAGGACTAGGTGTATGAATACAGGAAAGTGGGGTGAATGGATAATCTAATATGTTCCTTGCAGCTACAGGTACAAGCTCTGTGATCAAATTTTGATTTTGCTCTGTAACAGTTTTGATATTTTTACCTAATTCACTAATAGCATCAATTATAGGCTGTTCTGTTTGTTTGTGTTGTTCATAAATTCCTCGGTTCTGTGATTTCCATCCCTTAAATCTTTTTACAATATAATCTCTTAATTTAAGATCATCAATGATTGGCCTTTTCATGGTTATTTATATATGTTTCAATGTCTAGAAAATTGTTGATTTTATTTCTGTATTTGCCACTATTGGGTTTTCTTGTCATATCAATTGTGACAAACCCATAACTGTCCTGGTTCCAGCACCTACTGCAAAACTTGGAAAAATCATTGTAGCTCAAGTCCCCACCTACATATTCATCATGTATGTGTTCGAGGTTGGTATGATCTTGATGAAACACACATATAAAATTGCTGTTGTCTCGGATCAGCTGCTTGGGTATTTTTGAAAAAGTCTGTGCAAGGTAGAAGCAATCAATGTTTTTGTGTCGGCCCTGTGTAAAGAAATTTCTAACCTTGTTTTGATTATCCAGTATAATGTCATCAAACACAACAACAGAATTATCGAGACATTCATGAAGTGGCTTAACATCTGGTTCAAAAGTGGCAATATCCAATCCATCATATAGCTTCATCAGCTGCTGATATTTTAATTGTTCCAAGCTCTTAGAGAAGACATACAAGTGCCTATTTTTCCAGTCTAACCAGTTGGGTGCCAATAAAAAATTATCAACTATTACTGTAGTTTTACCACAAGCTGATGGCCCAACAATAAGACATCTAATATTTTCAGGCAGCAACTTGCCATTTCTCTTAATCTGCTGTTCAGGTTCTGGCAGCCTTTTTATAACATCCCAGGTGCTCATATTATCACTTTGTCTGCATCGATCCAGCTGTGTTCGGGAAGTCCTAGCCATTTGACAAATAACTTGTTGCCTTTTCTGCGGATGATCAGGATGATCAGGATGATGTGTCAGGCTGTTTAGTTTTGCTGAGTTCTTCTTCATAGAATCTGCCTTTGAGAATTTCTCCTCGGTGGTCTTTTATTTTATATGTGTTAAGGGCCCCAGGTTTAATTTGAACCACTGTAAATAATTCAGTGCTCCAGTTTCTTGTAAAGCCTCTTTTGAATAAATGCTTATATTTGCTGATTTTTACTTGATCACCCACCTTGTATTTGGCCTTTCTTGTTGTTGGCTGGTATCTAGGATAATAAACAGTCCTGATCAATTTTTGCTCATCAGATGGAGTTACTTCAGAGGGTTTCATGTTGATTGTAGAATGGACCGAGTTGTTATATTTATGTAGAAGTTCTGGAAGAATATTAAGCCATTTATAATTACCTTGAAGTGTAAATTGTTTATACATAAGATTTTTTAGGGTTTTGTTGAATCTCTCTACAATTGAGGCTTTGAGATCACTGTAACTCGAATAATGTTTTATTGACTGGCTTTTAATAAATTGTTGGAACACAGAATTATAAAATTCTTTGCCATTATCTGTTTGCAAATAGCGCGGTGATCTTCCACTCTGATTGATGATTGTCCTGATGGCTTCTGTAACACATTTTCCAGTCTTGGATTTGAGTGGCACAGCCCAGGCAAATTTTGAAAATGTGTCTATGACAGTGAGTAGATACTTGTAGCCCTTGTTGATTTTGTCTAAGTTTTTCAACTGTCCACTTGCGATCTCAATCAAGTCGCTCTGCCATAAATCATCTATGCCTTTTGTGACTACTGGCAGTCTCTTAAAAATATGTCTGGCTTGTCTGTGTAATTCATCAACAATAATTTGTCTAGACATAATATGAAAACAAGAATATTGCAACTATGGGGTGTTCAGCAGCTGATACTACAGGATTTTCTAAATATAATTTGTCCCCTATTTGTATTTTAAATTCCAGAGAGCCATCATCTTCAGCATAGGCTGTTTCTAATGTATTGGGGTCTGTAAAATCCTCTAACTCTACACTGGTGATTTTTGCTTTGTTATCAGCAGTTGTTATTGATAAGGTGGGGTAGTGGTGTGCCTGTGGTTGTAGCCAATATTCGATCTTGACTGGTCTCAATGTGCCTCCAACAAAAAATTGGTAATAAAATTGTGCAGGGGACAGCATATATATTTTGCCACCTGGTGTAAATGGTGAATCATATTCTTTGTTGGGGATGCTGTACAATTCAAGAATTACTGTATGTTTTGGATTTTCGATTATGCCTGTTATTTCTTTTTCTGCTGTAAGCAATCTGCTTGTTACAGATTCAAGGTGCTCATTGATGGTCCTAACAACATCATCATGGCCTGACTTGATTTTTATGTCCACAACAAGTTTCTTGTATTGTTGCACAATTTCTTGTAGCTGGGTGGCAAAAACAGACAGAGCATTTGCTTGATTGAATTCCATGGTCCCTAGCTGTTGCTTGATATTAGCTACAATTTGTTGCAAATTTTCAATAACTGCCAATTTTGAATTTTGAGCAGTAAGATCATGGACCTGTCTTCTGATATCCTCAAACAAGGCATGCAGTTCATTAATATGTTGATTGGTTGGTAGAGTGGCCACTGTCTGAGTAAGTTGTTTGATCTCTGTCTGGATATTCTTGATATCTTCTGATTTCAATATGCGATTCACTGCCCTCTTAATATTTTTAAGTTCCTGTGATGTAGGCAGATTTGACACAGTATTTTGCAAAGATTCAAGTGCCAATTTCACATTGTTTAATTCAGAAGCATCAGCCACATTTTGCATAGCATTTTGGAGCAGGGCTATATCTGCCTGAGAGGGTGTTGATTGTTGTAAAATTTCAAGCTTTGTTTGGATATCATCGATCAAGTGATGAAAATGAGATAGCTCAGATTCAGTGTTGAGGTTTTCAAGCTTTGTGATCTGTTCCTGGACACTTACAAGAGTGTCTACAATACCGGGCAGGCGGGATTCTAGAGATTCTTGTATATTTGTCAAATCACTTTGCACTGCTGCTATTGTACCCTCAAGATGGGTTATGGTACTTTGAATTTTTCCAAAATCTTCATATGTTTCAAGTTGCAGCTTGATGTTGGCAACACTCCGAGTTATTGCACTCAAAGCATCAGAAGATGGCAAATTGTTCATAAAATTTTCAAGTGTCTCAATTTTTTCTTTAATCTCGGCTATGGCATTGTTCAGAGGGTCCAGATTAGGTATTTGGAGTGATTGAATCTGTTCTTTTAGAGTGGAAATCACTAGATCAAAATCTTCTTGTGATTTTATGCTTTTGACAATTGTTTGGAGCTGTGTCTGGACATTATTTATCTGCTCTTCCAATTGTTGTTTCAATTGCTCAGAGTTGGTGGCCTGGGTCTTAAATTTGGCTTGAAGAGCTGCTACAGCTTCTTCTAAACTTTGAAAATTATCCAATGTTGCCAGATCAGTATATTTCTGAAGCATCACTTTGAGTTCAGAATCAATTTTAAGAAGAGGGTCCATGCATTGTGATTGTAAATTTGTAATTTCTAATTGAAGACTAGCATTGAGTGTGGTTTGTAAAGCTTGTAAATCACTTCTTAATTTCTTGACTCTGACATCAAGCATCAGAATCTCATCACTGTGATCTTCATGTCTTGTATGGCCAAATATATCATTAGGCATTTTTGTTTTAGCGGTTATTTATTATTGAATATCTGATTCTTAATTCTATAAAAAAAGGTATAAGCTTGTCATAGGATCCAGGGACCTCAATATATAAGCAGTCACCAGCAGAAACAGTATATACAGTGCCAGAAACCATGTTTGAGTGCTTAATTCTATAAATATTTCTCCCTACTGAAATCTTGACATTACCCTCAGGAGTTGTAATAAATTGCAATTGACCACCTACAGGTAATTGGTAATGATTTAAATTATTGTTAAATATGTACAATGTTTTACCTGTTTCATCATCAACATCTGTAAGTATGCTGTTCAGATGAATAATTAACAAAGCACTTAGTTTAGATATTATATCAGAAGAGGGTTGTGGTGTTGGCAGCTCTATAATAGCCTGTTTTTTGAACCTAAATAAGTTCATAGGCATGTTTATTTATTTCAAATCATGCTCTGTAATTGGGCATTGATTACCACTTTTCAAATCACAATGCCCCCATGGTAGGGTATGTATGCCACATGATAAAATACATCTCTTATCATCATGTGGGTCCAGAGCCACTTTTCTTACAATATTGCTAGTCAATAAGTGATCCACACTCTGAATTCTATTTTCTCATGTTCTGATTGTGCAACATGATTTGAGACAATTTTTGTAATCCTCAAATTCAAGCTCTTTGTCAACAATTACTCTGCCAATGCCCTTGGCCTTTTTGGCAACAGCGCCACTACATGTTTCAAAACTGTACATCTTGGCCCTTAACCCAGCAAATGCCACAATAACATCACCAAGTGTCTCATCTTTTAACTTGCCAGGTAATATTTTGTTGTGGTGTTGAATTTTTGAATGTTCACTGGTATCAAAGTATTGAAACAATTCAGGCTGTGCAATATCTTTATAAACATCTTCTGTTTGAATATCAAGAACAAAACTATCAGTGTCCATGTACATCAATTTTACACAATCACCATACAAAGGTTTCAACACATCATAATACAATTTTAACATGTGTAATTTGGCCAATTCCAATATCACAGCCCCTACATAAATAGGCTTATCAAATTTGATCTTTGTTTTTTCATGTTGAAAAGTGCCATATTTTCATCATAAATTCTTCTGTAATTGAAGTTGGGCTTTGCAATCAATTTTTTGCTCCGGCTGGGGTCAGTAATTATTTTAACATCAATATGTTTTCTGACATTTTCAATTGTTTTGCCATACACAGAATTGACCATCAATTTAAACAAGGTCTTATCAAATTGGCTTATTGCTGATGTTCGAAGCTCTGTGTTTGTATCAATATATGGCTTCAACCATGTTGAGTGCCTGAACCTCAAAACTTTTCCAACTTTGATCACTTGAACACCATGATTCATCAGAAACTGGAGGTTTTTTTAATATATGACATAACCCTGTTTCGGCTCTAGAGTCATCATCAATTTCTTGTGTTTAGAGCCAGGTGAACACTTAACCTCAGGAATTGGGGGCAGATCAGAAAATGTGCTGTGTAAATTATCTGGAATTGTCAGATCAACCTCTAAGAAGTTACTGTCATCAAAATCTTTAAGATCTTCAATATTGAAATTTTCAACCCACTCAAGCCCTGCATATGGCAATTTATCCATCATAGCATAACCATAGAGGCTGTTTGCATCTACATACAGTATATAATTTGATGGCAATGCTGGATCATAATCAGGAATATATTTGTTATTTGCTCTGGCATATCTCTGAGAACATTGCACCATGCCTCCTCTTATACATTGTTCCATAAACAGATACATATCTTGATCCTGGATCAGATCCAATTGCATTTTAGTGTTCAAAAACATTGCAGACCATGCTAGGCCTGGCGCACTGTAAAAATAAATTGGATCTAGTTTATAATTTTTCATGGAAGATTTTCTGAATACCTGCAGTATATCAGCTAAGAGGGTCACATCAAGTTTCAAATATGCCATGTGATAATCACCAAATGTCTGGCATTTTAAATTGTTCCACATCAATTGGGCATGGTGATAATCATCATCAGTGATTCCAGATCCTCTGATTTTGCTGTAAAACTGTTGTTTTGGTGGCAGAGAACACTCATCAAATTTAGAAAAATCTGTAACATAATCATATGGATATACACCCTTCCGCCTAATTAATTTCAGGTCCTGATTTGGAAACAAAGCACATGTGATTTTGAATTGATCATCAGATAATTGAGTGGCCAGTGTAGCCAGGCTAGCCGATAAAATTCTGTAAGAATCAAGAAATCTTAAGTGAATAGGAACAGCATTAACTTTAATTATTTTGCTAATGGCAATATATTTCTCATCATTTTCTGCTAAAATATTTAAATTCTGCTTGTCAAACCCCTCGTACCTGATCAAATGATGAAAATCATAATTGGATGCTCCATGGCAAAATATGGGGACAAATTTTGGTCTCTGGATCTTAATATTGCAGCTATTACACAGGGCCATTAAGAATTTACCATCTGTATGAGAATGGTGATGAAACTTGATATTTATATCTGAAAATTCAGAATCACATACCGGGCATTTTTCTGCATTGTTGAAATCTTCAATCTGTTTCTCTGTTAAAGGCAACATGGGTTTTGATTTTAATAAAATATTAGATGCTATGTCATGGCACTCATTTTCTATTCTATGTGCAAATTCTTTGATGGCATCTGCTCCCACGTATAAATATTCTTTACTAACAACCCCATCCTGTACAATCACATAATAAAAACTGGAAGGTTCATGTAGCTGGTATGGTGTAATTGAAGATTCATCAGGATCTGGGCTGCAGAATGCAAGGGGTTTGAGGTTTGATTCAAAATCACAGACTATATATGCTGGGTGTTCCAACAGGGCTTCAAAGGTTTTGAATTTTGCATTTTCACTTGGCATTGGCATCACCATATGAACAGGTTTATGATTGCCACAGTATTTCAGATGCTCAATTAACTTGTTTTTAGCAATTTCTGCATTCACACCCCATTTATTATTTTTTGACCATCAAATACAGACAAACATCTTCTGCACAACTTAAATATTTTATGAGTTTTGTCTAGTTGTGTTCTGACTAAAGCTTCAAGATTATGTATCAGAGTGTAATGATATGTGCCATCCCCTTCAATTAAGAGCAGATCAATCGGAATAGCAGATTCATCATCAAATGTACTGATTCTGAGAGGATCTATCAAGCAATTGACACGGCCAGTGGAACAAGTAAATACATTAATAGATAATTGTTTGCCATTGATATCCCGGGCCTTTTTTTCAAATTTATCAATATTCTGAACAGACATTGGATATTCTAAACCCTCCATTGCCTCATCAAAATCATTTTCATGTTATTTATAATAACTTATTCGCTCAGGATGCCTTGAAACTGGATACAAAGCAGCTAAAATAAACCACAAAAAGCATTTCTGGTCATTATTTTTTATATTAACCACGGCTGTTTTGTTTTTGATATTGGCAGGTAATGGCAAATATGTGGAACCTTGTAATGGGCTGAATTCAGAAATATTAATATATAACTTGTGTGGAGATCCGCATAGGCTCCATCCAGACTCTTTTGCTGCAAATTCAGAGTGTTTAATATTCAATTGATCTATCAAACTGCTTATTATTTTGTCTGAATTTGCATTTGAATATACAGGTACAGTTTCTGTTATGTGGGGCTGTGTAAATTTTGTGCCATTTGGCTTCTTATATTGTGTAAACAATTTGAGGGACAGCTTATAAGAGCCATTTTGTGCATTTAGAATTGCCTGCACATCAGAATTTATACTGTTCAAAAAATTCTTAATGTCACATCTTGGCTCTGATACAAAACGATGATCCCTTAATTGGCCGTTAAAACTGCTATGGATGGGTTCATAGCGTGGCTGCTTTGCTGGTCCAGCATTAACAGGTGTTTCATGCTTCCTTTTCAGAGCAGATGTAGATGGTTGTGGGGGCAATGTTGATGACTGTGCAGAACAAGTACCTTTATGTTTATATGTGAAATATTCCAGATTATATTTTCTATGGCATTTAGGGCAAATTTTTGTGGGAGTTCTGTATTTGTCTGGATTACAATTCCTTTGATGCTTAGCCCAATTGGGGCTGGATATATTTTTTTTGCATTGATTACAATATTTTTGATTTGACATTTTTGTTGTTGTTTATTATATACAATTTCTTGGGATTCAAATCAAAATTCTATGCTTAATAAAAAATATCAGTTAGGTTCAGCAGTGTGTTTTGAATATTTTGTGTGTGTGTGTATGTGTGTATGTGTGTATGTGTGTTAATATTTTTGGCTTTGGTATTTATATAAAATTTCTTGGGGTTCAAATCAAAACTCTATACTTAATAAAAAATATCAGTTGGGTTCAACAATGTGCTTTGTGTGTGTGTGTGTGTGTGTGTGTGTGTGTGTGTATGTGTGTATGTGTGTTAATATTTTTGGCTTTGGTATTTATATAAAATTTCTTGGGGTTCAAATCAAAACTCTATACTTAATAAAAAATATCAGTTAGGTTCAGCAGTGTGTTTTGAATATTTTGTGTGTGTGTGTATGTGTGTATGTGTGTATGTGTGTTAATATTTTTGGCTTTGGTATTTATATAAAATTTCTTGGGGTTCAAATCAAAATTCTATGCTTAATAAAAAATATCAGTTAGGTTCAACAATGTGCTTTGTGTGTGTGTGGTGTGTGTGTGTTTTGAATATTTTGTGTGTGTGTGTATGTGTGTATGTGTGTATGTGTGTTAATATTTTTGGCTTTGGTATTTATATAAAATTTCTTGGGGTTCAAATCAAAACTCTATACTTAATAAAAAATATCAGTTGGGTTCAACAATGTGCTTTGTGTGTGTGTGTGTGTGTGTGTGTGTGTGTGTGTGTGTGTGTAGATGTGGGTGGGTGTGGGTGTGTGTGGGTGTGTATATGGGTGGGTGTGGGTGGGTGTAGGTGAGTATGTGGGTGGGTGTGGGTGGGTGTAGGTGTGTATGTGGGTGGGTGTGTGTGCTTTTGTAGATGCTACCTTATGGGGACACTCGTCAGTTGTGAATCCACCTTATGGGGACCACACCGACTTGTGGGGACCAAAATCCGGTCCCCACAAGGAAATCGTTACGAAAATACATTTAGAAGCCTCGGATCACTGCCCTTGAATTTTTGAGGAACGATAATGGAATTACCTAATAGGAAGTACATGGAAGAACCTGATGGATAGCATCCTTACTTGGGAAAATTTGTTTTTCACGTGTCCCCATAGGGTGGCAAATTTCAATGCAACGTGTGGGATGAGCTTACTATTTTCCACACCAGGTGGCAGAAAAATCGCGTCCGCGTTACACACCCACACGCTCTGGTTTTATCGCCCTTGTCGGTACCCGGGGGGAAGTGGAGTAAGGGGGGAGGTTTCGGGTGGTGGTGCGGTGAGAGGGGGAGCGCATACACACGATTTCTTTCCGAATAGACCTTGTGGGTACCGGAGAATCACCTCCCGGTCAAAGGCCAAGATATATAAGGTGTATCGGCGCTCGTCAGGAGAGGTTGAGACAGTGTCTGGCTGAAGGTCACTTTTTACCCCACAGCTTTCTGGAATTCGATTTCTGAAATACTTTTAATTCTAATTATTTGGCGCCATTGCCCTCTATCTAAATCTATGTTTCGTAACCGGTGTTCCTCCACAAGGTCACGGGTGTGCTGCGAACTTTTGTCTGTAGTAACAAATTGAATGTAAATTATTTAATCCGACTACCATGCGAGAGACCCGAGTTCGATCCCCAGCGGGGGAGAACCGGTATATTTTCCACCTGGTCAAGCGGTTCTGGTGCCCACCCAGCGTCGTATAAAATGGGCACCTGGAGAAAACTTTTGGCGAAAGAAGGTGGCCATGGACGTGGTGCTGATCACTTCACCCCCACCTTCGACCGTGATCAAGAAAGTGTAGGGTCCAAACTCCACACTCACTTTACTCCTTCATGGCATGGTGCAATGCACAGAGAAACACTTTACTTTTTACCTTACAAATTTGTTTTCTTATCTTTGTATTTTTCGCTCTGTCATTGTCATGACTTAAATAAGACGCCCCTTGATGGCAAGGGTCAGTTTGTTATTACACATACATAATCTCTACAGGCGTTTCGGATCCATATAATCAGCTGCATGAATCGTTTCAATAATAATAATAATAATAATAATAATAATACCAAAAGTACCTATGAGTGCAGTGAATTGTATTATTATTATTATTATTATTATTAGTAGTAGTAGTAGTAGTAGTAGTAGTAGTAGTAGTATTTCTAACTGATTATATTGTAACTCATTCCTAAACTTTTAATTTATATCAAGAGTGCCGTAATGTATTTTTTTTAGATAAATACATTTTATGATGTGCCGTGTTCAGTACTGGATAATTTATGGTATTCTGCGAGGACAAGAAGGTTGTGGAACATTGCTCAACCTTTTCTTTTACAGATGATCGAGTATTTTGAGGGGTTTAGAATTATCAGAAGGAAAAAGAGGGGAACACCATACTTTCGGAGGTATTTTCTTATGCCCTGGTACCTTAAAATTAACTCAGGGCGTGAGTTCCGCGATTTTTCTTTTACGGATTCCCTTTTTGATTCATCCTTTATTTTCCTTATTTTTTTGTTTACAGTAACTCACTGCGACATTGGCATGAAGAACCAAATTTGTTCGGTTTTCCTGAACAACGTTGGTTTTACAGCATTCTACGAGGAGATAAGTAAGATTAAAATAAACGTTAATCATAGTAGAAGGTAAATGTGTGTTAGTGTTCAACATTAATAATATTTATGAATACAGATACAAAGTCACATAAGTGTGTAATTGGTTTGGAAATGTTTTGTTAGGATAGGTTATATTGTGTGTCGTGCGCCTTAATGTTAGTGTTCGTGTCAGAAGGAAGTCATGAGCTAAAAAGACGTCCGTTAAAAGTGTAAAGTTAGAGAGGCCATATCACGGGTAAATAAATGTTGTTTAGTTATTTTTCCCGCTTATTACTCCTTGATTCAACCTCGATAGCGAGAAAAGATTAATATTCAGTTGAAGTGAAGAAACTTCTTTTGGTATTTAATTACTGCGATGTGTAGGGAGTAAAACCACAGACTAAAAAACGAGGGAAGAACAACGTTAATACCTATTTTGTTCTTTGTTTCTTGACTGCAAACTTACTGTTCTCTAGGACACAGCCTATATATTATGCAAGTTCTGTCCCAAAAGTAATTAGAACAATTCTAGAAAAATCGTTTTGTTGAAGGTACTGGTGTGTTTAAGGGGGCTATCGAATTTGAACCTTCTCAGAACATTCTCTGCACATAAATACTATCAATTAAATTCAATACCAATTTATGTGATGTAAAAATATGAATAGAATTTATATTTTTTCACATATGCCTTTTTGAATGTAACAATGCCACGGTACGTTTAATATTGTTGCCCAGTGGCTCGATAACTTAGAGACAGTCAAAGACGACAGTTGCTACCACTAAGTTATCCAGATACCTGTACCCTGCAGGTATTCATCATTGTTCCAGCCTACTAGGAAGGAGTCCTTGATTCTTCAAACTGTTAAGGGTTTTCAGCGACACATTTATGCGCAGCAACCGTAGGCGTAACTTAGCAGGGGTAAAGGAGACACTTGCTCCCAATTTTTTTAGGTTTATGGAGATTCACGAGAAAATGGTACTTTTGTTAACCTCCTGAAACCCGAGGACTAAAGTAATCAGTAATTTTATGATTTTGCAAATGTAACACGTATTTATCAAAATAGTCCTGGATGATATTTCTATGAGCTGCAAAAAAGAAAATATTCTGCTCCACCCTCCCCCCCCCCCCCCCATGAGCTAAGCTCCAAATTTTTATGCTATATTCTGAGCATACGAAACAAACATTGAATATTTCATTCTGTAAAATAACGTAAAGTCTTATGGTTGACGTAAAACTGTGAAAGAAATGGAAGGAAAATTAAATTTAGATAAATAACATCATAAAATTGGATCGTTTTAATGTGAACGAAAGTAAATAACGTCTGTTTCTGCCATGAATTCAATGGCTCTTCCAGAAAATTAGTAAGAAGCCTAATGCTGCTTTTTCACTCACCCAGCATTTCATATTATTTTTGACCGAATCGAGCGGAAGTTTACGTCCACTTTATGCCCGATCTGACCGAACTGGAGCTACAAATTCAAAGTGCGACAAGGACAACTTGAAACGTGACCCCATAAGAAATCAAATCCTGGAACCTATATTTACATTATCAACGTCCTATTGGCGAAGCCCCTACGTAAATTCCCCAGTGTATGTGGAAACAAAATAGAGTAAAGTTAGTTAGCATATATTTTTGACCGTGTTTGGAATTACAGTGTAATGTGGAATCGGTCCCGGGGACCCTTGATTGCAGCTTCAATCACTCGCTATCAGTTGTATTACGTTTTTCATTTTTCTCGGTAAAGGATATACGTATATTTACATTTGGGTGGTCATTGATTCACATCTCACGACAGCCTAAAAAGTTCTCGTTGTCTTGTTGAGTCTATTCAGGCAACTGCCGAGATAGTGCCGCTGATGCTTTATTCCCTGTTCTTCATTTGCACTTTTTATACACCGTTATCCTCTCGTCGCTGTTCAGTTAATTGCGAGGCCTCCTCAGTGGAGAGTGGCAGTGGCAGAGTCGTCGCCTTGTCATCAAGGGTTCTCGGGTTCGATACCCGGTGGTGGCACATAGTGGTTCGGATCAAACTTAAAACTGTAGATCCAGTCCCGATTAGCCTAACTGTGCATAAAGTGGACTTAAAACATCAAATCAATCAATCAATCAATCAATTCAGCTAATTGTGCATACAAGCAATGATGAGTAAATAAACAAGCACTCAATCACCAAAAAAGATCCTTCAATTTTCCGCTTCTCATTAACTTCATTCCTAGTTTCCAAAAACCTTTCAGGAGACGAAAATGAATATAAAAAAACTAGGTCGTTCCCCGTGACGTAAGCATATCGGAATCAGCTGCCTTGTGACTTGAGAAGGAAAGGAGAAACGTGACAGGTTACAAGTTCAGATTTCAATGCCTCGACTCGTGATACCCACACACATGCTTGGAACCGAATGTCTTGTGTTTCGTTGTTGATAAAAACACAGCAGCCCCAGAAAACATTTGCGGAAGTTGCTCACAGCATGTCCACTGCTCCATTTCGACCTTGAGTTCCTTTGCTGGAATCATTTTGAACTGCATCGTGTGATGTAGGTATATTGGAAGTCAAACGTCCCATCTTGTGAACGTCGAAATACATACATCTTTCATTATAAAGTTGATATTACAAAATATATGCTACGAATGATGTGATAAAAAATTAATGGAAGTTATTTTCCTCAGGACGTCTAACTGCCAAGCGGGAGACCTGGGTTCGATTTCCGGGTGGGGCATGATATACCTTCGGAATTTTTTCCGGCCTTGTCCCCGCATAAAGCGGCTCTGGGCTCACACAGTCTCAAATCTATTGCTATCTGGGGCCAACCCTTAGGGGTAAAGGCAGCGGCAGCGTGCTGCTGATCACATCACCTCCAAATGCCCGAGATCGAGTTCGAGAATATGAGGGGTCCTATACCTACATCCCCTAAATGTGCCTTTATGGCACGGTGCTATCTGCACGGGGAACTTTACCTTTTACCTCACATTTATCACAATAAACAAGCTATGTTTAATATATATATTAAAAAAATATAGTTCTGACTGGGTAAAGGCTGTGTAATATCCCACTTTATTTTTCATGATTTTCTGTAAAGTTACTAAACACGATATTTATTGCCATATTATTTTTATATTATATTTTTGGATTCTTTTATATTCCTTTTAGGAAACTGATTAGCGAATGTGTAAAGTGTTTCTCTCCAAGTCCATCAGCCCGTATGAACGATCAGTGTCTCAAAGCTACAAATTAAAAAATCTGATAGACCTAACAGATAGTAGATAAACACATCTCTATCGGATCGTCCCTCTGTCTGGCCGTGAGGGACAAGAGTCGATGCGAGGTGAGACATCCACATTACACAATCTGTTGACGCTACATCCGCAAAAATAAACACAATTTTACGACAAAGAAAATTCTAAACAATAATCCCGGTATAAATTATCTCCAATCCAATCCAAAAGTCGGAAACCACCCATATATTTCCTCCAGATATTATATATTTATTTTTTTTATTTAACAAATTATGCCACAGAACATTGTTCCATTGAGACATGCATACATTTTGAGCATTATATTTGTGTATTACATATATCTGTGCATAACATAAATTGTTTCACTAATTACTATACAGACGAACACCTCACCCCTTTCTCCACTGAGCCAGTAGGGCTCTTTTGAATGATTGAAATGACATACTGTTTATATCAACGCTCGGATCATTTGCTACTACTTCATTATAAATTTTACCCATTTCCACATCGGAGACATCTTTACATAATTTGTTCTAGATTTTGGTACATGATATTGTATTTGGTCTGGTTCTCATTTGAGGTACATGATATTGTAATGCAGATACTAACCCCATAGAATCTATTTTGTTATTTGTAATTTTATATAACGTGCAATTTAGTGACCTGAGCTAATTGTTTTCCTCCCATCTGATACTAGAAGTTTCTTTTTATTTCAGCGTTCGTTATAGACATTACCTGACATGTATCAAGATTAAATGAAAGTCTATTATTTTCGCTCCATTGTAGTAATCTATTTACGTCTGCGTGCAAGTCAAGGCTGTCTTCGTCAGAGCAAATTGTTCTAATTATTTTTACATCGTCAGCAAATATAAGTCAAAGTGATTTCGTAATAATTTTCAGGAGGTCATTAATAAAGAGTAAGAAAATGAGTGGGCCCAAATTGGATCCCTGCGGCACCCCAGAAGGCGTAGGGTATTCCCGAGATAGCCTATGTATCCTCTATAATTGAAAAATTGCTTTCGGTCCTTTAGGTAAGATTTTAGCATCATAATTACTTTTTCAGAAATATTAAAATACGATAGCTTCTGAAGTAAAATGTCATGATTTACCTAATCCAACGCCTTGGCCAGTTCAGCGTAGAATACATCTACCTGTCTCCTTTCGTCTAATTCATAAGCTACAAAATGGGCAAATTCGGCAAGGTTTGGGATTGTCGACCTCCGCGATATAAAACCATGTTACATGGGAGATATAGTCGGTGGTACGTTGGCCATTATTCTGTCGTACAGTATTTGTTCAAACACTTTGCAATAAACTGAGAGAATTTACACTGGCCTAAAGCAATCAACGTTCTTTGCATTTGCATTTCTTTGGGAAGGGATTAACTTTAGTGATTTTCCATTTTGATGGGAAGTTGTGATGTTCTAAAATGTTATTGAATATAATACTCAATGGTTTTATTAGCGGTTCAGCGCACCCCTTGACCACATTGGGAGGAATGTTGTCCATCCTCGCTGCTTTTTTTGGGTTTCAACATTTTAATTGCTTCCTCGATATCGTTCAATTCGATATGCGATATATCGAGTTGAGAAAGCACTCCGGTTTCGCACTTATCTGATTCAACTATAGAGTACTGTGAAGCATCTTTGTACACCGATAGAAAATAGGTAGTAAATGCATTTACAATATCGTGTCCATTGTGTAAGATTTCATTGTTGTATTCAAAAGTATTACTACCTGAACCCCTCTTTTTATTTCTAATATAAGCCCATACATTATTTACATCTATCCTTATGTTTTCCTCCGTCTCACAGATGTTCACTCTGTACGCTGCTGATAGCCCTTTCTTTATCTCTTTCCTAAGATTCTTGTATTTCCCTTCATGATACTCTGCGTTGCAATGACCTTTTCTCACTTTTTGTAATGATATAATTTTGACTATATTTTCCTAATAATGTCACCATTGAACCACACAGGGTATTTAGGTACCTTGATGCGTTTCAGTGGTACGCAGTCATTCAAAATATTATATAAAATATCATAAAAAGTACTAGTTAGTGTATTGACATCCTCAATATTGCATAGATTTACCCAGTTATAGTCTGTTAATTTTCGATATAAAGACTCGAAGTTCGCTTTTTTTGAAGATTTATTGA